>NW_017731557.1:289848-299276 GCF_001890085.2 Hipposideros armiger
AAAAAAAAAAAAAACCAACCATTTAGTTATATTTTAAAAAAAAAAAGAATATTCTGCCCCAGAGCCTTTGGGCTTGCTGTTCCTCAACTTGAAACCCTCTTTCCCTGGGTATCTGCGTAACTTCTCTCTCACATCATCTAGGCTCAGATGTTACCTTGTCAGGGAGACCTGTTCTTACTGTCCTATGCAAACTAGCAACTCCCTACCCATAGTGTCACTCTCAATCCTCTTACTCTGCTTTATTTTTCTTCTTAGCACCCATCAGCACCTGACACGGAATATAATTATTTAACTGTTTGTCTGTCTTCCCCAAGTACTAAAACGCAAGCACTATGAGAGTAGCAATTTTATTTATTCAAAAAACAGCACAATGAAAAGCATCTGGCATTTAGCCTGGTACCCATTTGCTGAGTGACTAAATAAATTGCAAGTCATTGTGCAAAAAAGTTTTATAAAGATTAGCTCATTTAATCAACAAAAAAACTATATGAAGGTACTATTATTATTCCAACTATACCAATGAGTCAAAGGCACAAGAGATTAAATAACTTGTATGCCACACAGCTTGTAAGTAGTACATACAGACAGCCTCCTGTATCTATTAAATGAGACTGGTCATATAAATGAAATATTTAACTAAATGTTTGGCACATAAAACACCTAACATTTATGGAATACTTATTATGTGCCAAACATTAATGTAGGCTCTTTATTGTATTTACTCATTTAGTTCTCATATTGTAGTTTATTTTTGTTTGTTTGTTTGGGGTTTTTTTAGCTTTTTTTTTTTTTAGCTGGGCCATCCTGCCACCTGTTGGCAGCTCAGTTCGGGCCCATGTGGGAATCAAACCGGCGACCCTGTTGCTCAGAGCTCGCACTCTTGGGCAAGCTCTTAATCAACTAAACGACTTGGCCGGCCCTATCATATTGTTTAATAAGTGCTTGCTATTATTATTTTAACTTATTTATCAGAGTACCAACCTTAACTCAATAGAAGTCACATACAAGATGCTGCTGTGAGAGAAATGGCACAAACTCCAATCTTTACTCTTTTCAGAAAAATGCTAACATGTGCATAAAATAATGTGTTTTGAAGATTAGCACTGGAAATCAAATCAAAATTAACTGAATTCTTATCATACACAAACACAACATTAAAGGTATATTTGCTAACTCATAATTCTAAAAAGCACTCTAACATTCAAAGACAACGCTGTCATAGAATTTCTTCATTACGAAAAAAAAAATCTACCCTAAGGTGAAGGGGTTAAGAAGTACAAATTGGTAGTTACAAATAGTCACAGGATGGGAAGTACAAAATAGAGAATATAGTCAATAATATGGTAATAACTATATATGGTGCCAGGTGAGTGCTAGTCTTATTGGGGGGATCACTTTGTAAATTATGTAAATGTTTAACCACTAGGCTGTGCACCCGAAACTAATATAATATTGAATGTTAACTATAATAGAAAAATTTTAAAGAATAATAATCCCTGAAATATTTTTTAAAGATCTATTCCTCCCCCCAAAACTCTGGTTGCGTCTCCATACTGCACTGTATTATGCTTAATACATTTTTTTCATTATAAGTTACAGATTATCTGGATTAAAGTAGATCTTTTTAATGATTAAAATAGAATTTATTCATTTATACCAATTATTACTGAAATTACCAAGTTTTACCTAATGTAAACAACCCTCTGCTTTAAAACTCAGTTTTATTACCCAAAATAAATTTTGAAATTACTGCATCTGAGAAAATACAGTAGCCAATTTCTTTTATCCTTGAGTTAAAGTGAAAGTCACAGGAATCCTGAAAATTACTGAATATAACTTCATCAGCTCAACATAGCATCTGGTTTTTTATTTTTTAGTTCAACCTGTAGACATTCATTCTTTATTAATAATTAACGTATGAAAGATTCTGGGTAAAGACCTTAATACTTACGGTGCAATAATGGCTCTAGCAGGTCTTTTTGTAGACTGTACTTGTGAAAGCCAACCTTCTAGCTGTGCATTCAGCTGCGGTCCTATGAAAAGAGAAAGAGGGAAACTGGAGTCGGCTAAGCAATGTACTATAGATAACCATACATGACACAAAGCCCTCATTCAATCTATCTGGGACTAAAATAGCTTAATGGGCGGTGGGATCATCAGTATGGAGTTAATGTTTGAAACTTAACCAACTACATTCAAAGTCTCAAGCAAGCCATATGGTAAGGCCAAGTTCTAATTAAACAAAACTTGCCTTTATTTGCTTATTTATTTACAACCATCCTCATTCCAGAACAAAAACAACAATACGATCTACAATACGATCTACTGTTAGTATGTGAAAAGATAATTGAGTAAATATTTCTTAGAGCACCGAAATCTGCTTTAATCACTAAAATCACATCCATGGACTGATCACTCCCACACCCAATCCTTTTCTTCCACCCACTCCAGCCCCCTCCTCCCACAATCATATCAATAACCTGTAACTACACCACCTCAAAAATCTCACTGTCAAGTATCCCACTCTCTTCACTTCCTATCTTTCCAGTTCACTCCTAGAAATATATTGATTCAAGGACTCTGCACTATTATATCTGCCCCAGTCTCCTGCACTAAACTAAATTGTCCCTTTTTACTAGATCATTAAGTACAAATATGCGACACTCTCAGATTGATTCCCCCCAACTACAACCCATTTCCCACTGTCCAGCACCCCCTCTTCTTCACTTCTTACCCAGACTGTGACCCACCATTCCCTTGCCTATGGCCTCACTCCCTTGCTCATCTCTTCCTCCATCATAATCAAATCAGAGTTAAAACCAACTTTCCACTTAATACAGAACCTCCACCATCTGAACAGCTGAATGGAACTAAAAAGAAACACAACCATATGAACTATGAAATTATACCCATAAATTTCAGCAGACCATTAACAAAGCTCAAAAATCATACCACTTTCACCTACTGAGTTTGTTCTCCCATCTTCAAGATAATTACCTCATATAACTTCCCCTTTTACACCTTAAACCTTTAACCCCTTTTCATTCCCTGCAGATGATCTTGCTTTTCATTTTGCAAGAAAAAAATAAAGACAGATGTAGGGTGGCCAACCATCCTGGTTTGTCCAGGACTTTCCCAGTTTTAGCAGTGAAAGCCCTGCAACCTGGGAAACCTCAGTCCCAAGCAAACCTGAACATTAGTAACCCTACATTCAGAAGAGAACTACTTCCTCTTCCCAACATTTATTCCACTTTCCCTCCTATTTCAACAAATTGTCCTTGCTCCTGTCAAAAAACAAAGAAATTACTTCTGTATTGGATCCCATTGTTTCTCTTACTCAAGGACTCTGCTCTTACAACTGTCCCAGCCTCCTCCAGTAACTTGTCCCTTTTTACTAGTTCATTTGTACTAGCATGCAAATATGCGATATTTACTAGCAGACTGATTCCTCCCCATTTTCCCGGCCCCCTTTTTCTCTGGCTCTCTTTTTAAACTTTTAATCACAACATATTTAAAACTTACAAAAGAATCTAGATAATAATAATAACAAACACCCATGAACCCAATCCCCAAATAAATTAAATCTTAATATTCTATCTTCTTTACTTAAGATCTTCCTTTATTAAGAAATAAGACAGGGCCGGCCGAGTGGCGCGATGGTTAACAACTGGCTTGGGACGCCAGAGGGCCCTGGTTCGGATCCCACATATGAGGGCCAGTGACACTGCCCTCCACAGCTAAGATGCTGAACAACAGCTCAACCNCCCGGTTTGGATCCCACATATGAGGGCCAGTGACACTGCCCTCTACAGCTAAGATGCTGAACAACAGCTCAACCTGGAGCTGGGCTGCCGTGAGTAGCCCGCAACGGCATAGGCTGCAGCCCCTGCTGCAGTGGGTTGCAAGTTGTCTGTTCCCCTCCCACAATTCCACAATTTAAAAAAAAAAAAAAATCATTAAGTATGCCATCCCTCTTAACCCTCATCATGAGGAACTCTAATTCATGAAAAGGACCAAGCTCACTTTCAAAAAGAATTTCTAATACTTCCCTTTATCCTGGCCCAGATACATGGTAATAAAGAAAGCCAAAGTAATAATCATCAAATCTTACCACTGATCCTCAGTTCCAACACCCTTCTCTTGCTAATAAAACCTCTGATTCTACATGTATGTAAAAACGAGGCTTCATTAAGGCATCACTCCGATTAAAGGAGGCTTCACCAAGGGAACATCTAAGGTTTTTTTGTGTGTGTGCATATTAGCCAGGAGACCAATGAAAATTTGAGCTCTACAGATATTTGAATATGCATCATAAAAGTATATTACAGTCAGTTTTTTAAGTTATTAAAATCCTGAACACAAAGTCATCCCTGCTAGCTTTTCCAGGTCACACTGGTTCCCAATGTTAACTTTTCATTAAGGCAAATACAAAATTATACTTTAATACCTATAATTTGTCATTAGGCTAGAACCATGCCTATAAATATGGATCCTTCTTTTAACAGGAGTACTTTTGCTTCTCCCTTTACTCCTACACAGCAGACCCTTTACATCAGTAAGTCCAGCTCCTAAACCTCCAGAATTTCTGTGCCCCACCACAGAGCTGCAATCACAAGAGGATGCAAGGCCATGGTCCATGATCATTCACTGGTTAAGTGACTGTTTCCCACAGAGCAACCTTGCAGTGTGGTGTGATTTAAATTCCTATGTCAGGAAAATTACCAATTACTACATGACAAGGACTTTCACTCCTTCATTCTGAGACCTTCAAGGTTATAGGTGAATAGTTTAAACTGTGACTGCCAAGAGTCTACCACACATTCAAAGAGAAATCTTTTCATCACAGGGGATATAGAAAATAATAAAAGAATGCTTACTTGGATTCAACAAAGTCAGGTTCTCATACTCCTAGCTCTACTTAATACCAGCAAAAATGCAAAATAAAAAGATTGGACTAGATGAAATGAGAAGACTGAACCAGATGAAATAAGATCTCCAGCATAAGAAAAGTCTCTTTAGATCTACTTAAGCTAAGGTATGATCTAGAAAACTAGAAACTAAATTTAAAAACACCTGTGAACATATGGCAATCAACCTGAATGACAATTGGCCCTAAACAGTTTGCAGAAACAGCGGCCTCCATATTGCTTCTCTGTTTTATTTTGTTGCATGTCGCCTTTTTTTTTTTTAAGATTTTATTGGGGAATTGGGGGAGGGCAGCAGCACTGGGGAATTGGGAAAGGGGAACAGACAAGTTGCTGTCCTTTTGTTCTTCAGTCCAGTTGTGGAGGATGTTGCTTCACTGGCCCATGTTGGTATTATCATTGCACTCTTCCCGGATGAGGCAGTCGCTCGCCGGCGACTGGACAGCCGCTCATGGCAGCTCACGAAAGCACACGCCAGCTTCGAGCGGCCAGCCAGCCCCAGTGCAGCCTACGCCGTCGCCGGCGACTCACAGCAGCCCAGCTCCAGGTCAAGCTATTGTTCACCATCCTAGCTGTAGAGGGCGCAGCATTACTGGCCCTCATGTGGGATTCGAACCAGGGTCCTGCTGCTCAGAGCTGGCGCCCCAAGCCAACTCCTAACCAACGCGCCACTCGGCCAGCCCTGCACATCGCCTTTTATTCTTTTCTTTCAGAGGCACTGCTCAATGGCCCTCAAAATTGCTGCTTCAACAAAAAATATTAGATGATTATATTTTTAAAATATCCAGGTTAGTCATTATTCAGATTTTTTTTATTTTTACAAAATGGAATCTCACAAATATTAAATAGACAATACTATGAGCTAAGGAAAGTTATTAAAGTCATTCAAGTCAGATCTAACCACAATGTTGCATATCTAGAATTTTTTTTTAATATTAGGATATATAGGATTTGAGATATTGCCATGAGTAACCTACCGCCGACATAAACAAAAATGAGAAATAAACAAGTTGTCCATCTCCAGTGACTTAAAAATTGCATAATTTATAAAGATTCATTGTCTCATGATACACAGCAGTAGAGCTCTATAGGTATGCTTCACTACACACACAAACACACACACACACAGAGGTCTTCTATATAAAAATTTCTTAGCTTTTAGTTAAATTAGTTTTAATATTAAAAGTCATACATGCACAAAGTAAATAAGTCAAACAATAAAAAAGGGTACAAAATGAAAAGTAAAAGTTCCCTTTATTCCATACTACTCTTACTAGATTAACTACTAACAATAAACCTCTATTTTAAATGTATGAGGGGGGCTTCAATATTCATAGTATCTGCTTTATATTAAAGAGTAATTTTATTATGTAAATAAGCCCCTTCCCCAATGATCTGACTGTATTTTGTATTCGACAAGAGGTTTTTTAAGTGATGCATACCTGTACAATTCCATTCTAAGGGTTGCTGAGATATTCCTGCATACTGCAATACAAACAACAATTTTGGCATCAAGGTGCCTGGCAGTCATGGTAGGAAGGCTTTGCAACTCCTACTTCATGAGATAATTTCAATATATATCCCTGTGCCACATACTGGCTCCTGTGCCTCAAGATAAGTAAGGCAGTTCTAAATTCAAACAAAGGATATTTTTTAATCAAACTAAATTCTCTGGAAACCCCCAAATGTGCCAGCCTATGTATCACATAGGTTAGAAAATTCATTAAGATTGATCAACAGTTGCTTTACAGGTCAATATTTATTCTTTAATGACATCATTCTATTTAATCTATAATACATCAATATAAAAATGAGTAATCTGTTTAAGTACTTTCAAAGGTGTGTATCTAGGTTCTGAGTTTTGTTTTTTTAAGGTACCCCTTGTATGGCTATCAAGGCAAATCTATGAAAAGTTGGTCCCAGAGAGCTAGAATTTTAAAAATTTTAAGTATGTTTTGATAGACTTTATTTGAAAATTAGAAATCTTAAAATTTTAAGTTTTCTAATGTCTATATAAGCAGATTCTTACAAAGACCCTTTTGTGCCTCTATAGCAATAAAATATTTGTTGTTGCTTTACTACTTTAAAAAAAAAGTAACTCTGGAAAGGAAAATAATTACTTCTGGAAACCATATAATAAGATAAATGACTATACTTAAAGTTTCCATATGTTAACAAAATGGAAATTGCCTATATATGCATAAATATAACTACAAAGTCACTATACAGCAGAAACATGCAAACCAAAGCCAAAACTATTTTCAAATATTCTTTTTAAAACTTAAGATAACTTGGAAATCTTTTACAAATCAATACGAGTATATTTCTAACTTGAACTCAAACATTTCATTTCCCAGACCACTGCCAATGACTTCAATTTTAAACTTACTACAAGAAGGAAACAAGTCTAGCTACTTTCTCATGAATAACTAACCTCAACTTAATTATATGTTGATTCAGCTCAGCTCCCACATTTAGAACAAGTTTTAACTAGGAAGGTAGCACACCATAATAGTCAAATACCAGCAAAGTAATGGGAAAGACAATACAAACTATCTCATGAGTTACTTGTAAAGTGATCCATTTATTCTCACCCAGTCAACGATAATATCTCACTTACATAAACTTCCCCTCTTATCCCTGCATAAAATTTTCTTTTTCTTTTTTTTTTTTTAAAGATTTTTTATTGGGGAATTGGGGGGATGGAAACAGTGCTGGGGAATTGGGGGAAGGGGAACAGACAAGTTGCTGTCGTTTTGTTCTTCAGTCTAGTTGTGGAGGACGTTGCTTCACTGGCCCAAGTTGGCACCATCATTGCACTCTTCCCTGGCGAGGCAGATCAGTCGCCGGCTTCTGGACGGCCGCTCACTGGGGCTGCTGGCCGCTCACGCTGGCTGCTGGCTACATACGGTACCCATGGCAACCCACTGCCACAGGGACTGCAGCCTACGCAGTCGCCGGCAACTCATGGCAGCCCAGCTCCAGATTGAGCTGTTGTTCAGCATCTTAGCTGTGGAGGGCAGTGTCACTGGCCCTCATATGTGGGATCCGATCCGGGGCCCTCTGGCATCCCAAGCGAGTTCTTAACCATCGCACCACTCGGCCGGCCCAAAATTTTCTTTTTTTACTAGACCATTTCATCAACATTATAGCACTTTAACACCCCCACCTTGAACAAATATTCTCTCCTGACACCATGTTCTCATTGCCATATTTCCTTCATTTACAGCAAAATTCATCAAATAATCACTATCTATACTATCTTCATTTCTCTTTCAGATTCTTTCTTGAACCCCACCACTCCAAAGAAATTGTTCTTATCAAGGTAATCAGAAATCTCCACATTGCAAAATCCAATGATCAATTTTCAGTCCTTATTTGACTGACTGGCAGAATTTGACACAGCCGATCATTTTCTGCTCCCTGACATATTTTTCATCCTTTTGTCTCCCAGAGATACCACCCACTCTTAGTTTTCCTCCTTGCTCACTAGTCCTCCTTCACTCTCTCCTTTGCAAATGTCATCTTCATCCTGACCTCTAAACAAAGCTGGCTTGCCTAAGGGCTTAGTCCTTAAACCTCTATCTTTATTATACTCCCTAGGCAACTATAGCCGGCTTTAAGTGTGATATATACACCTGGCCCATCTTCTCTGTACTGCAAATTCACATATCTAGCTGCCTATCTGAAATCTCCCTAACAGGCATCTCAGCATTAATATGGTCAAAGTCAAATCCTATATTCTACATAAACACTTCTCCGCACCTTCACCTGTTTGCCCCTTCCAGCATAAAAGCAATTCCATCCTTTCAGTTTCACAGGCCAAAACTTAAGAGTCATCCTTGACTCTTCTTCTATTTTATTGGTCATTATCTTCAAAATATATCCAGAATATGCTGCTTCTCATCACCTCCACCAGTAGCCCCCAGTCAAAGCCACTGTGTCATCTCTTTTCAGTACTACTTAATAAGCCTCCTAAACTGGACCCCCGGTCCCATAAAACAGAACATCCATATAGTAGGCAAGAGTAATCTATTTCAAACCTAAGTCAGTCATGTCACTTTTCTGCTCAAAACTTCTCATAACTTGCCATTTCACTTGGAATAAAAATCAAAGTTTTTATGATAGCCTACAAAGCCTCTCCAAAGCCCATGCGCCTATCTCATCCACTATTATTTCCCTCACACATGCCACTCCAGCTACACTGGTCTCCTTGCTTTTTTCTCAAACACATTAAGAATATTCTGCCCCAGGGCCGGCCGAGTGGCGCATTGGTTGGGAGCTGGCTTGGGACGCCAGAGGACCCTGGCTCGGATCCCACATATGAGGGCCAGTGACACTGCCCTCTACAGCTAAGATGCTGTACAACAGCTCAACCTGGAGCTGGGCTGCCGTGAGTCCCCTGCGATGGCGTAGGTTGCAGCCCCTGTGGCAGTGGGTTGCCATGGGCTACTGTATGTAGCCAGCAGCCAGCGTGAGCGGCCAGCAGCCGCAGTGAGCGGC
>NW_017731557.1:302796-311857 GCF_001890085.2 Hipposideros armiger
CATCCAGAAGCCAGCGACTGAGCTGTCTCGCCAGGGAAGAGCGCAATGATGGTGCCAACTTGGGCCAGTGAAGCAACGTCCTCCACATCTAGACTGAAGAACAAAACGACAGCAACTTGTCTGTTCCCCTTCCCCCAATTCCCCAATAAAAAAATTAAAAAATTAAAAAAATTAATTAAATAAAAGAAATAAGACATTAAAAACACAATCAAATCCCTTGCTGATCCCATTTATACACCTCCCTTCTTAGAGGTAACCACTTTCTGATTTGGGTATTCATCACTGCATTATACTTTTACTAATACATGTACCCATAAATAATATGTATTATTATTTTGTTCTCCATGGCTTTTTGTTGTTGTTCTTGTTTTTGTTAGCTGAGCCATCCTGCCACCTGTTGGTAGCTCAACAGCAACTCAGCTCGGGCTGGGAATGGAATCAGCGACCCTGTTGCTCAGAGCTCACACTCTTGAGTGAGCTCTTTAACCAACTGAGCCACTCGGCCGGCCCTTGTTCTCCATGTTTTTAAATGTTATATAAATACACTGTACATGTCCTTCTGCAACTTGTTCCAGTCACTCAACATTATTTTTTAAAATCATTTATGTTGATATATGTAGCTCTAATGCATTCATTTTCAATGCTGTAGAGTACTGTAATGTATGAATAGATATACCCCAATTGATCTATTCGTTGTCCTGTTCACTGACTTTAGTTGTTTCCATTGTTTCACTGTTAACTATAAGCCTCTTATGAACATGTGTTAAGAGTTTCTCTGGGATTTATCTAGAAGTAAAAGTACTGGATCATAGGGCATGCACATCCTCAGCTCTACTAGTACATTACTAAACTGCCCACTAAAGCAGCCAGATTAATTTACCCATCAATGTCAGGGCAAATTAAAATAACAGGTTTAATTCTTCCTGTTAAAAATAAGGAAGAGACACTCACCACAAACTTCTCATAGAGCTTTTTCGTTAGAAAACTTGTCATTGTAAATTCTTTCTCTGCCCCTTTGAAATGTATATAAATGTCTATAAAACCTAAATAAGCTTCTAAACTGCAATCCAGGACTGTCTTTCTCAAGGACCTGGTAGCCATCTCTTTGAAATATGATTAAGGAAGACAGCACCCCTTTCTGCCAGTTTCTGTGGAAGGATAGGAGACTAACTTAAGCCAGTGGCCAAGCCAATTGCAAAATTACCTCCTGTCATAAAGATGTAAGTTGATTTTTCCTATAGATAAAGGCAATTATCTAAAGACTATTACCAAGTGAGTTCAGGATGAACTGTGTGTGACAAATGTTGCCTTCAAGTTTTCTTATAGTTTATCTTGAAAGCACGTATGTATGTAATCAGTTGTACCTGCTTAACTATATAAAAGGCTTTGCTCTTTGCCTATGACGTGCACACATTCTAGATTAATGCTTATTCAAAAATAAAATTGTTTTCTTTCTCTTCTATCTTTGAAGAGAGGTTTTATGAGATGGCAGGAGGTTTTGGTTTAAATTATTTCTCCAACATCAGTAATGGTTAAAATGGTAAATTAATTTACCATTTCCCTACATCCTTACCAATATTTGATAATTCTCATAATTTTTAATTTTTGCCAAATTGATGGGCAAGAAATGACATTCCTTTTTTTCTTCTAATTTCCCAAAAACCCATTGAGATTAATCATCTGCTGATTCGGAAATCCTTCTGTATGTGTTTAGAACTATACTCACAAAACGGGTCAGGTTTAAAATGGACAGTCCATCTGTAAATTGCCAAAGTACAAAATAACTGATTGAGCGATCAAACAATGTAGTTTATTTTTAAAACTTAAATTTAAGAACAATTACCAAAAACATATGAAATAATCTCAATATTAACTCAAGGAAAAACAGTTCCTATTTTCAAAGAAAATTAAATTTTTAGCTGCCTAATAGATTTCATATTAACTTAAAATAAGCATCGCACTAAATATTTCCATATTACAGGAAGTTTGCCAAACAGAAATTGAAAAAGAGCTAAGAGCAAAGAAAATAATATGTCCCAATTCAAACATTCTACCATAACCAACGCCACTGATTTTAAGCACTGAACCAAGCTTTTTAAATCAGTCCTTCTGTAAAAGAACCAATTTCTTTCAGAAGCATCCTAAGGTTAAAGCCAAACTCCAAAATATAAAGTCAAACAAAAGTAGGTTGTCAGCATTAGCATTTTGTTATTAATCACTGTGTAAAATCTGTTCAAATTAAACTAAGAAACTCTAATCTGTGATGAAAAATTTACAAATACTAAGATTAATATGCTAGACTTTTTATAACAGTGGCTTATAGATCTCTGAATTTCACAGGCCAATAAAATTTCAAAAGAAATTTGGAAAACCAACACAGGGTTACCAATTTTTTATTGTACCAAGAATGGACATTTACAACATTTCAACCATTTATCTATGATCACCATGATTTCATAAAATAAATATAACACCAAAAAGTAAAAAGAACACAATTTTAAGATAATCTCAATCCCTTAAACTGAATAAATTAACCAAATTTCATTACCATCAATAGTAAGGTATACCATTATTTTATATATCACTAAAAAAGAAAAAAAATAACTCCCAATTAAACTATAACGTATGATTTCTTATCACTTAGAATTTTTTTATTTTATATTTATTGGAAAAGCTCTTTTAAACATATTTTGACATGATTTTTTATATAACACTTGTGGTCATATAAAAAAGAAAAGCAAAATAAATTTAAGGTATTCTTAAAATTTTCTTAATATTCACAATTTAATATCTAAATTCCTTTTAAGTCAGAGTCATCGGTAATCCTTTTTATTTTATTTCTTTTCTTTTCTAGTTGAATAGACATGTATCCTTTAGTTGAACAACCTCTACACACAAAAAAGATGATTTAAGATTTTTGAGTGGAAAGGAATTTAGGTCTCAAGAGGTTTTATGAGTCTGATACATGAGTTCTGGAAATCATTTAACTGAGCCTTTTAAGACCCCTGAAGAAAATAGAAAAATTGGTTCAAGGAAACCAGCAATTAGATTTTGGAATCAAACTACCTACTCTTAAGTCGGCAAACCCAGAATTGCAAATTGGGGCAATTCCTCTTCTGTATTTCTTACACATTCTAATTCATCCTGGGAAACAGAAGCCTCCCCTGGAAAACATGAGGCAAACAGAACATGGTGGCATGCTTAACATTAAAGTGGGCACAACTGAAGGCTTGAAATGTTAGTAGAATGGCTAAGGATGTTTTTCCATTATGTCATCCTCTGTACCATCTAAAGAATTAGCGATGTAATATTTCTTTTAAAAGTGTTCCTCTGGGGCCAGCCAAGTGGCTCAGTTGGTTAAGAGCATGAGCTCTGAGCAACAGTCACCAGTTCGATTCCCACATGGGCCAGTGAGCTGCGCCCGAGCTGAGCTGCTGCTTAGCTGCCAACAGGTGGCAGAATGGCTCAGCTGGTGAGAGCACGTGCTCCTAACAACAAAGTGGCCTGTTCGACTCCCTCATGGGATGGTAGGCTATGCCCACCTGCAACTAAGACTGAACCCGGCACCTTGAGCTGAGCTGACCTGAGATGCCAACGGGAGGCCCAATGGCGACTGGACTTGGAGCTGAGCTAGCTGCGCCCTCCACAACTAGGATTGGGAGACAGCAACTTGGCGTTCCCCTTCCACAATTCCACAATAAAAAAAATCTTAAAAAACAACAACAAAAAAGTGTTCCTCTATTGCCTCTGGGACTCTCGTCCAAGCCAACTGACACACATTGTCCAAGTCTCGATGTCATACCTTTCTTGTTCTTACCAAAAGGTATCACTAGAAGATGTAACTAACAAACGGTTTCAGAAGACAACCCAAAAGTGATAATCTCTTCCATAAATGGTCCTTAAGTGGTATGTTAACTGAAACATCAATGGGTTGCAGCTGTCTAGTCATACCAGTAGGATTAATGACTGAGTTCACAGATGTGTAGGCAGTGACAGCCATTTCACTACTGACAATAATTTTTAATATGTCACTGACTGTAAAACAACTCATTTTCAGAAATGCTAAAATATGCAAAAATGTACATCTTAAAATCAATGAAATACAGTAGCGCTATGAAAACCACACTCATTACAACGTTCTGGAGTTTATTTCAATGCAGAACAGTGAAAAAATTCATCAAAGACCAGCATCTGGGAACCACTTCTCACTGCAACGAAAAGTGTTTCTGAGAAGCCTTACCAACTACAGTAATCTCATTTATTTAAAAAATAAATGTCATTTCACCAGCTCTCCTGAATTCCTTTCATTATTGACACCATTTTGTGACCACATACTTAGAATTTGTTGTTGTGCTATTTACAAAACTTACTATCTTGTTTTTAGATACATCTCAAAGGGTGCTGCTTGTTTTTATGTGTCTGTGATAGGGCTCCTCACACAGAAAGTAATATGTCCTTGGAAACACAAGAACTATCACACTGAATCTGACCCAAAACCCATCCAGAGCAGTACTGCATCAAACCAAAAACACTTGCTGTGAATAACAGATTGTTCTCCTTGATATAGACCTCAAAGGGGTTAGTTAGGCCAAATTCAAATACCTTGGACTCCTTATTATCACTAATTTATATAAACATTGTAAAAATTTATTTACATTATTAGCTAAACTCTGTAGTTCAGAATACAATCCATGGGAGCAATTAACCATCCAAATGAACAATCTTTACTGTGTACCAACCAACTTATAGTGGGCCAAGTGGAAATCATTTACCACTTTTCTGCCCATTGATATACAGTTTCTCAAATTTTTCATATAGTTAATCCCAGTCCCACTAGCATTTCACACCTAAAAGAGCTACAAATTTGGAGGCTCACACGGTAGGTCTACCCTCCAGGTCATCTACAAAACTGTAATCTGAAAATGGGGTTAGCATTGATCCCTTTAACAGTCTATTAATTTGGATTCTCTATGCCCACCCCTATTCTGTTTATAAGCAAATTTCCTCTCCCTACCAAAGGATGCTATTAAATCCCTTGATAGTACCTGATTAAAACATCTTGTCTAAACTTTTTTTAAAGATCAAGATATTGATTTTTGCCATTTTTTCATTATTAAAAAAACATATTCGGTACAGAAAAGTGGGGGAATACATACTAAGGAAGAAAATGTAATAATCCCACAATTACAGAAAGCACCCAAATTAATATTTTCAAATTTCCTTCAAGTCTTTAAATGACATACAATTCTATAACATGCTTTTATTTATATAACATTTTAGTGTAAGCATTTCCCTATATGATAAACTCTTTAAAGACATTTTATGACTGAATTACTATTTCTTTATGTGAATGGATCACTGCTTCCTTAAACATTACTTATATGAATAAGATGTTAAGGTTTCCAATTTTTTGCACTATTATAAACAATTCTATAATATGTATCCCTATTTCCGTATTTAAAATTATTTTTTTTGTGAATCTCAGAAATGGAATTACTATGTAAATCATTATGAGCCTTTTTAAGATTTCAATACATATATTCAAAATGTTATCCAAAATTGCATCCATTCATAATCATGCACTATGAATGACCATAAGCTCACTACTCAAAATAATATTTTAAAAGATTAAGCAATTTAACCCAAGCCCAAATTTGATAAAAATTAAAATTTAATGTCCTATCTTAATTATATTTGGCATTTCAAAATAAATATCTATTTCTTTAACCAAAGTAATTTTAATTTCTAAGAAAAATGTGTTTTAACTTCTAGGTTTTATTTTCTACCTAGACCATGGAGTAGTAACATGATTGTTGAGTCTTCTTGCCAGCCACAAGTTATCTATTACTAATGTTTGACAAACAACTACAATCTACTGGCCTTTACAGAAGACAAGTCAAATTTAAAACCAAGCCCATTATGCTGCATTACGCTGCTGTTTTAAATTACTCACAATCCCGAAGATTTTTTATATGCTCCTGCAATAAATCTTTCGACTAATGGGGTATAATTTTTCATCCTTTTAGAAACCATAATTCATTCTCCTGTAATAGTCAAAAAGTGGTCCACAGACCAGAATCTTCTGATGTGTTTATTTAAGAGAGCGACCTCTGGGTCTTACCCCAGAGCTATGTCATCACAATCTCTGAGGATAGTGACCAGGAGTTTTTAACAAGCTTTCAACAAGCTTTCAACAAGCTCTCCAAGTGACTGGATCTACATTAAAATGTGAGGCCCACTGTCATAAAGGAGTTTATGTGCACTTGCTATATGAATGAATGCAGCTAACAGACTCCTGGAAGGTTTATAATTGAGATTTTTCATTACAATAAATAAATCACATAATCTATAAGTTAGCAATATATAAATGCATGAATTTTTACCTCCAAACTACTTTGAAGCCATAAGTGATACACTGTTTTTTAAAATTTACGTAAGTTTATTTTTAACAGTGTTTCTAGCCTTTCACTTTGATCAATGTCTCCCCAGCTTTTCCACTCATTCCTGATGACAAAGGAAAATGAACTCAGATTCATAGAAACTAAGTGATACACAAACTAAAATTCTCTTTTAAATCTTTATTTAGTCTAAAAATTAAGTCATAAGAATACAGTAGACTCACAATACAATAGCCATAGTCATTTCAAAACTCCTATCGGTAACTTAAATGGAAGCTAGAAGATAACTGCATGTTTATCTTCTAACACAGGATCAAGTACTTTAGTGAGGGAAATACAAACCCGTATCAAAAAGGCAACCACCTAAAGTGGTCAAATGCTTAAAGATGGGTCCGCAATACTTTCTTAATGCATGTCTAACCAGGAATCATTATTTTCTTCCAAATGCAGCTAGCATGTTTCTTTGTTTTTCCCTTTGGGTTACAATCAGCCAGTTGATACAGGTGAATATACATAATTTGGTACCAAATCCAAAACATAATCTGTGGAAAAATAAAACAAGTCTGTCTTATTGGAAAGAATCAGGACTAGCATAACACTTCCCACACAAGGTAACACTTCTTAGGCAATTGCTAAAAAATAAAAGTTTCTCAAGATAAAAGGAAAAGTTAGAATTTTCAGTTTTCATATATTTTCACCACAAAACAGATTTGTAGACATTACCACATTCTCACCCTATTCTGTGTAATACAGATTTTCTTCTCTAAGGATTTTCGCTTAAGAGAGTTTGATGAGAAAAGTGGATCAGGCCCAGTGGACTACACCAAATGAAACATGTAATATGGCTAAATACCTGTGAACTAATAGAACAGAAGATGTAAAACAATCTAAGCACCACCAAAAAAACCAAAATGGCTAAATTATGGCAGATCCATAAAGAATATTCAGAAATTGGAAAACAATGAGGCAACATTTTATGACTCTCTATGGAAGATCTCTTAATTGAGGCAAAAAAGCATAGTATGAACAGAAGGTACAATATATTGCCATTTTTGTGTATGCATATATATCATACATTATTATGTACTGGTTTGTATTTATGTAGAACATCTCTGAACAAACACAAAAGAAATGGATAACAGTGACTGCATCCTCACAAGGGAACTAATAGTAGAGGGAAACTTTACTTTTCACTATACACCCTTTCATATCTTTTGTATTTTGCACTATATACATGTACTATCTATCCAAAAATTAAATATAAAAAGAGATGGTGCAGTCATATAACATACCATGAAGTCATAAACAACGATGCTGCAGACATGTTTACTGACATGAAAAAAATCTTATAAATGCTAAATCCAACTAACAAACCATTGTTAGACCTAAGACAATACAGGTTAAAATAAATAAAACCAAACTGCTGACAACTACTATTTGACCAATAATATATAGCGTATTAAGATACATACGGACCAATGTGAAAGATTTCCCTATTAGTAAGGAGGGATTCCTCCTTTTTACTTCACTCCCATAGGTGTGATATCCATCATCATCGAACTTCTGGTAGATAGGATCAGAAAACAAAGAAACTTTCTAGAAAAGAATAATCTAGAAAAGAGGACATAAAATACCTTACTAATATCTTTCTTTATAATTTTGTCCAATGAATAAAATGTAATAGTTTCAACAGTTTGTGTTGGGGGGGGGGGGTTGTTTGTTTCTCTTTTGTCTAGCAAGGACTTGAGTTATTCTCCACTCTGACTTCAACAATCGTTTACCAGATAATCTAGAGAAGCTATTTTGAAGCAATTAACTATAATCTAATGCAATTTCTATTTTTGTACTTTTGTTGTGGCATGTTTGAGGCCTGTTTCCTTCTTTCCTAAGCATTGGTGTTACATGTGCCAGCTCATCCATCTAAAGAATTATGTTTCTGATTTTGCAACCATAAACACAAACAAAAGGAATTTCAGCAAGTTCTTCCTTGATAACTAGCCAAGAAAACATGCCTAATGTAGACTGAGAAATGGGGATGCCAGCATTTAAGATATGCATAAAAGAAAAAGTAGTCAGGTATAATAGCCATCAATACAAAAGGCTTTCCAAGAAGTTCTGAAATTGATAATTTAGGGGAAAAACTAATGTTGGATATTAAGGAACACAGTTAACATGGAAGTTGAGTTGTATGTGTGTATCCACTCTGCCAAACCCTTTCCGTATCCCTTTGGACTAGTTTCACTGAACTGCCAAACGCTGAAGCAAAAGTGTTCATGTAAAAGCGGCCTAAATTGAAGAATACTTGGGTTTAAAAGCCAAATAGGTCCTCTTCCATTCCCAAAAGATCATACTGGAAAAGTTCTGTGAGCTGAAGCCATGCTCAGGCACTAGCACCAAGAAGTCTTAGACAGTTGTCATTGGCAATTCTTTTAAACCACAGCAGCCACAAAAAAATCTACACCAAAAAAACAAACAACCCAATTAAAAAATGGGCAGAGGATATGAAGAGACGTTTCTCCAAAGAGAAATGGCCAACAGGCATATGAAAAAATGTTCAACATCACTTAGCATCAGGGAAATGCAAATAAAAACCACAATGAGATACCACCTCACCCCGGTCAGAATGGCTATCATCAATAAATCAACAAACAACAAATGCTGGC
>NW_017731557.1:312612-323599 GCF_001890085.2 Hipposideros armiger
GATTCAATGGAATTGTAATAGATAAGCATGATATCGGGGGTGGGAGGGCAATAGATGGGGGGAGGGGGGTTGTTACCTGGTGAGGGTGAAAAGGGTAACTATTGTATTGTTCGATACACCTGAAACTAACAATAAAAAAAAAATCTATTAAAGCAAGAAAAACTCCCTCACAAGCCCCTCTACAATTAGGCCAATTCGATATCTGATAGGTAGGTAAGACAGGTAGGGTAGATAAATACATACACAGACAGACAGACAAAAAGACAGGCAAAGAGATAAATAGATAAATAACCACTCAACCAACCTTAATTCTATAAGCCAGTATTTCCCAAACTGTATTAAGAAAAATTACAATTAACAGAACTTTGTGCCTAAATAAACTGGAGGACAGTGAAGGAGTCAATGATGACTAAACTGATAATACCAGTACCAATGACAGAATTAAGGAAGACCATTAAGTTTATTTTAAGATGAAGACTTTGATTTGGACACACTGAAAGTTTTAGGAGACACTAAGGCAACCAAGTAAAGATGTCCAGTTGGTAAAGAATAAGAGCCTTAAGTGCAGAAAAAGGGATCAAGGACAGGAACAGATTTCAGAGTCATTTAATTAAAGTGGTGAAAGACAAAAGAATGGATAAGAACCATCTGAATGTGTACAAACTGATGACGACAGCACAAATGTTAAAAATTTGAATCATAGGATACAGACACTTAGGCGTACAAGTAACAAATTGAGCCAATGAGGGAGAGAAATGAGGTAGTACAGCGCAAGACTGAGGGAAAATACAGTGCAAGAAAGACAAAGAGACAAGACCTTCAAGAAGATTAACAGAATCCAGTGCTCTGTAATAAAGAGAACAGAAAAAAATGCCTATCAATCTATTTGGTGATTATGAACAATCAGTAACCTTAGAGAGATTAGTTTTCAGTGGTTAAGGGTAAAAAATGAGTTTACCTGTAGTTACAGGCAAGATGACTTACAAGAAAATGGAGATAGCAAATAAAAACTACTCTAAGAAATAAAAGCAACACTGCCTCCTTTTGCATCACCTCTAAGTCTCCCAATTTGAAGTGTCCAACACCTCAAATACATCGATTCACTCCCTTTATGAAATATAATCTTAGGCATTAGCAACCTTTTTTTTTTTTTTTAAGATTTTATTGGTGAATTGGGGGAGGGAAACAGCACTGGGAATCAGGGAAGGGGAACAGACAAGTTGCTGTCCTTTTGTTCTTCAGTCTAGTTGAGGAAGATGTCGCTTCACTGGCCCACGTTGGTATTATCATTGCGCTCTTCCTGGGTGAGGCAGATCGGTCACCGGCCACTGGACGGCAGCTCATGGCGGCTCACAGCAGCTCACGCTGCCTGCCAGCCACTCACGGTAGCTCACGGCAGCCCACTGCAGCAGGGGCTGCAGCCTACATCGTTGGAGGTGACTCACCGCAGCTCAACTTCAGGTCGAGCTGTTGTTCACCATCTTAGCTGTAGAGGGCGCAGTGTCAATGACCCTCATGTGGTATCCGAACCCAGGCCCTGCTGCTCAGAGCTGGCATCCCAAGCCAACTCTTTTTTTTTTTTTTTTTTTAATAGCTGAGCCATCCTGCCACCTGTTGGCAGCTCAACGGCTGCTCAGCTCGGGCTGACTCGAACCACTGTTGCTCAGAGCTCAAACTCTTGAGCGAGCTCTTAACCAACTGAGCCACTCAGCCGGCCCCCAAGCCAACTCTTAACCAATGCACCACTCAGTCAGCCCAGCGATTTTTTTATACCTTGTAACAAAGAATGGGCAAGTCAACAAGAAGGTATGCTTTTGGAATTTAATACAAATATAAACAGCCTGAATATGAGAGTGCATTTTTTGGAAGACAGTTTCTAAGACTTTCTCTACACATTCACATTAATCATATATTACAGGTTAACAATCCTGTAACTAGCTCTATAGAACTCAAGCCAGTATTTCGTGTTATAAAAGAGAGTGATAATTAAAAATATGAGCATTTGGTTATCAGTAGCATAGGTTTCAACTAACGACTTCAAAGCAACATTTAAACATCTATTAATTATGGCCTTTGTAAACTATCCTGTTTGCTGCAGCACAATACAGGCATGAGCATGATTACATTCTATCCTGATGACCCAAGAAATGTAATGTAAAATATTTGTGATTAATACTCAATAATTACAATAAATGGGGATATAATAACACAAGTTATTTAGGATAAAGTACTTCATAATGAAAAATAAAATCTTTCTTAATCTTAAATTCAATAACTGTCATCCAGAAATCTTTAGAAAAGGACCAGACTAAATATTTTTATTCTACAAATGACTTGTTATGTGAATACTACAAACAAGGTAACAAACACAGCAAAAGTATTGTTTTCAGCTGCTTTAGCTGAAAACTTGATGTTCAAAAAGAAGGTGATAATGTGGCACAAAGAACTGCAAACTAGAAGATCGGTTAAAAATGGAATTTACAGTATATCTACATCGTATGTAACAAACACAGTACTGGGTTCCTCAAAATCTTATTTTTGGTTAACTGTCATAGTGATCATATGACATTGTTATTATTACCTCTAGCTTACAAATAAACACACAAACAATAAAAAAGCAAAGATTCCTCAAGGTCATATAGCAAATAAATGGCAAAGCCATGATATGGATGGAGCCACATTGGTCTGTCTCTGAACTGTGGGTTGTCCTATTACACAACACGCTGCCTACTCTAAGAGGCAAGTGATCCAAGCTATAGTCCTAGCTTTCCCACACACCCGGGCTTCAATTTCCTTTTCTGTGAAATGAAGAGGGTAAACTCTACTATGTCTGTAATTCTAGGCTACTGTAATATACTAGGTAGAATTGTTTAAGTTGATGCTTAAGGAATATAATTATCAATCATTTGTATGAATTTTACTGGGTATGACTCTGCCATGAACTTTCGTTCTATGTTTTCAAGTATTATATCAGAAACTAGGAAAGACAATATGGGGTGATCACTTCATAAGTTATATAAATGTCTCATCCCTATGCTGTATACCTGAAACTAATATAATATTGTATGTCAACTGCAATTGAAAATTTAAATATATATATATATTTTTTTAATTAAGAAAGTCAACATAGGCGTGACCTCTTTCCCAAAAGTGAGAAAAGAGGAAAATTATGTACTATATAAAACAACTTTAATGACTCTGAAGAAATTACACCTTCCTAGATAAAAATCTTAAAACAAAGCCTTTGATGTTAAAGCTTTGAAAATTATGAATCTCAATGTATTTTAATCATTAAAAGAATCATCAGAGGGCATTTATTAATTGCCAACATTACTTAGAAGACTTTGATACTTTGATTTTAAGAGAGTAAAGATGAGGGCTCCTTGGGAAAATGGTGGATTCCATATCTGAGGCAGAAAATTTAAAAATAAGCCTAGAACACCTTATGCCAGATGCGATAATTAATTTTATATGTCACTTTGACTGAGTTATGGGGTGCACAGACATTTGGTCAAAGGTTATTCTGGGTGTGTCAATGAGGGTGTTTCTGGATGAGATTAATATTCAAATCTGTAGACTGAAAAAAGGAATGAATGGTTTTTTTTTTTAACAGTGATAATATTAGTGTGGTTACATTTTAAATTTAAAAAAATAATTTCTGTCATTTAGATCTATATATTGAAATGTTTACAGGTGCAATGATATGTTGGGATACATGTCAAAGTAACATGGGGAGGGGTTATTAACCAATGT
Organism: Hipposideros armiger; assembly: GCF_001890085.2. Taxonomy (NCBI): domain Eukaryota; kingdom Metazoa; phylum Chordata; class Mammalia; order Chiroptera; family Hipposideridae; genus Hipposideros; species Hipposideros armiger. Next base: position 316,366 of record NW_017731557.1, read on the forward strand.
TACCTCAATAAATTTAATGTTTTTAAAAAAAGGAGATACAAGGAAAAATATCCTTTAAGATGAAGGTGAAATAAAGGCATTCTCAGACCAAAAAAAAAAAAAAAGAGTTGACAATGTTAACTATATGAGGTGACAGATGTGTTAATCATCTTGATCTTGCTAATCATTCTACAATGTATATATATGTCAAATTATCACATACATTTTAAATACATAGAATTACATTTGTCAATTAATCCTCAATAAAGTTAAAAAACAAATTTAAAAAAAGTAATGTAGAGGGAAAAATAAGGTGGGGACAACTGTAAGGGGTACAGATGAAACAAGCAAGTAAAGGACTAATAATTTTGTACTTGTGATACATAAATGGAAGTTCATTATACTATTCTCTCCACTTCTGTAAAATCATAGAATTTTAGAGTTGGAATGAACTTCAGAAATTAGAGCATGCTAAACCCGAGGTTTTATAAATGTCACAAAGCCACATATACCTGAGAGTGTGACCTGATCAAAAACTTTGAGTTTCAGTTCCCTTATCTATAAAAATGAGAATAAAACACTTAACATACTCATATATGGGGTGATTTAGTATTAAATAATACATAAAAAAACATGTTTCCTAAAAGCCAGTTCTTTTTACCCTTTTCTAAAGTACTAAAGAAACACAAGCTGAACTAGCCCAATCTAATCTGACAAGAAAACTCAAGAAAATCCTCGAAAGGCTACATGCAGTTAGCTCCTTTCCTAATACCGTCCCCCCTTGGTTCCCAGTTCATGAGCTACATTCCCAGTTTACACAGGTTACACTGTGCGCTCCCCATACTTAAATGGAGAGTTATTTAAGATGCACAGAATTTTACAAACTTGCCAGCCACCAGCCAATGTTAGTTACTACTACTGGTTATTTGGCGATTTATCATTAGAGTTCCATACTGACACCTTTCTTTTGAATAATGGATGGTAAACCTTTTTCTCTCCTAACTATTTGCCATTAAAACTAGGCCTGATATTCATATCCCAGAGAAAGCTAAATCACTTGAGCTAGCTCTACATGCATTTTAAGAATCTCACATATGCTGTTTTAGCTAAAATGTTTAATTTAAATTAAAAATCTTTGGAAAGAACACTGTATTTAGGCAAAACAACCTAATTTAGATGTTGCCACACTTGTAAATGGTATAAAACTGATATTCTGTCAGTGGGTGTCTTTGGGTATCAAATTATGGATACATACTTATTTTGGCTATTTCTATATATTCTAATTTTTTCTATAGTAACTAAGTAGTTTTATGATGGGGAAAAAGCTTTATATAAATATAGGATAATACAGGACTTCATTCTATAGAGGAAGATGGAAACAATAATACTAAATTTTTATAATTTCACTAAATGAATATTGCTGTGTAAGAGATGTTTATAGATTCCAATCATTTGGTAAACAATCATTAGTAACTCTTTTTAATAGAAATATAATTACTTAATAAAACTTAATAGATTTTTTTTAATGTGTGTTAGCTTTTAGTGGAAGATTTAAAATTTTTGATTTGCTGTTTATGTAAAGAAAGTTCCAAAAGTAGTTATTCTGACCTCTATTCTCAAATATCATCTTAAAGAGCTATCTAAGAGATTGACCAGGATACTTAGACAATGGGAATCAAAATTCACAAGTGCCAACCAAGAGTCAGGAGTTGTGCCTGTGTGCCTCAATCTGTGGTTTAAGAGCCACATTCAAAGGAGAATCAGCTGGTATGCTTCATAAAAAATTCAGACCCCAAAGCCTAACTCAAAAAGACTGAATCAGAGTATAAAAGTATCAAGCCAGGACCTGGCAAATAGCACTTTATCAAAGATTGTTTTATTTCTTCCTATAAACCTTAAATATCTTCCCCTACCCAACCCATGAAACCATCTCACATCATTTAAACAGTTCCAGGTATCTCGTTTTGTGAAGTAATCCTAGTATCTGAATCTGCCTCACTTGGCAATCAGATGCATCTGCAGACTTGAGCTCCTTCTGGCTTCAATTAACACCAAGGGGCCCAGGGCTGCCTACATCTAGACAGGGCTGACTGCAAACAGCTCCTACCTGGCATCACCAACTCTGCTGGGTAACTCGCATGCTCATCTCTGACCTGGAAGTCTCTAACTCGTGCACTGCTTAACTGTATTATCCTAACAGTATTAGCAGAGTTCCATCTCCTCGTAGCAAACCTTCTAGCTATTAGACAGCCTTTGTTCTGTTAGTGACCAAATTGAAGAGTGATAAATCCTCCAAGAAGTGCTTCAGATTAATTACAAAAGAGTCCTCCTTCTCTTTCACTTTTTATCTCCTTAATTACAAAACTACTCTCCACTTCATACCCTTGCATTCCAAACTCCACACTTGTAACAATGACTTAGGAATGGATACTTAAGGTGTTATGCACTTTTCTAATGACTCAAATTGGCCGCTAAGTAAAAATCAAAACATGCACATGCATAGTTTATTTTCTCATGGCTTCAACATCTCTGAAAATCCAGCATTTTAAATTACAAAACACCAATGAAGTTATGAAATATCTATGGACAGATATAGAGTACCAAAATCTAAATCAACTGAATCTTGTTTCTAATTGTATGCCACACAGAAAAATAAAACAATGGTCATGAGTAACAGAAATAGTGAAATCATAAAAGTTCTAAGGGGATACATTGATTTTCCTTAAGTCAAAATAGGAATACCATAGAAAAATAAAGTTTTTCCCTTTTAAACATTTTGCAATAGGAAAGTAAAACTAATGTAAAAAAAATTAAAATGTTAAAAAATAAATAAATACCACTTTGGCAAGTATGGCACCTAAATTATGCATTCTCCTGGAACAAAACTCCTTTAACTAAACAAAGCTGGGGTTTGAGGAAAATCCTCATCTCCAGATCTGTGTGACAGAGACAGGAGTCAGCAGGCGATGTACATGCACTAGGGTCTTCTTGGACCCAGTTAAGTAAAAGCCTACTCCTTTAAACCCCTGCCCTGCCACCTAGGCACATGGGAGGCGCCACCCAGACCTCAAGTGCTCAGCTCACACACCCTTTGGTGGGCATCTTAAAAAAGGCAGTCGTGTCCTAGTTTCATTTCTTCCCCATACCCCATGTGGGCTGAGTACTAAAAATCAGTGTCTTTACCTAGAAACAAACTATTTCTAGAGAGACTGAAAGGAAAGGAGAGAAAGGAAGAAAGTACACTGCAATAATGAGCAGAGAAAGAAGTCTCCACTCTCAAACGCATTAAAACGTGGCAAAATAAAAATCCTGAAAATGTCAAAGCATACACATTATAATGACCTAGCATTAGTGGTCACTAACAAGCCACAGTTCTAAAAATTACTAAAAATACATAGTACTCATATATTAAAAATATAGAGACAAAAAAAGAATCCACAATGTCCAGAAAGTTGGACTGCACATACAAAGCACTTTCTCTTGAAGTGGCCCATAAACTGTGAACAGGTAAATTTAACTTCCAAATTCTTAATATAGGTAATTTCAATTACTTTTAATAAATGTTTCTTACAAAATTAGTGCTCCTCAACTGAACACTGAATAGGGAGAAAATAAAGTGGCAAATGAGGAAGCAAATTCTCAGTTTAAAATTTTTAAATAGAGTTGAAAGTAGAAAAGCACTCACAAACAGCACAAACAAGCTGAGCTTAAAAGCCTCCCCATGTACATTCCAAATTCAGAAAGAAATATAAGTCAAACCTATCAAAAATATATTTTCAAAACCAAAGTAAAATATTCAAGAATACAGCTCTGAAGTATGAATAATATATCAAATGTCAAGGGAATATCCATGTCTAAAAACTCACAACATTAATCATGATGATCATATTCTTGCCATTTATACATATCAACACAAAACACACCTTTTTTTCCTTTTAGAGTTCCAACCTTTCATTTCCTGATGAAATTAAACACCAAAATCTTCTGCAAGAAAATAAATCTTTAGATTATAAATTTAAGATTTATAATGAGACAAGATGAACAAAATGAAAATTTATCAAAAAGCTGATATGTATATAAGGCTTTTAAGCCTCTTTTTCAATAGCAAGCAATTATTGAGCCCCCTGTGTGTATACAACACTAATTACAAAAAGATATCAGTGAGAGCCATTTCCATCAAGAGGCTTAATCTATTGTATTTGAGGAAACAGCTAAATAACACAAGATAAGATATACACAGTGCCCGAGGAATGATTTAAGAGTTCAGAAGAAGGAAACATGCTAGGAAGACAAATGGACTTAAATTAAATTAGATCTTAAAGTAGAACCAGAGAAGCAGAAGATGGCAGAGTATTTCCAAACAGAAGGAAACTATAATATAAACAAAAGCAGAGGTGGAAATGACAATTCCAGCTGCATGAAACAAAAGCCTGCATAGCTGAGAAGGGGAGAGCTAGAATAAGTGACCCCAAGTTTGCTTGTTTTCCATATTGATGGACATTGGGAGCTACCAAGTTCTTATGCTTGAAAATGTGTTTGAATTACAAGAGCAACATATTGTAACACGTGCACTGTATAGTTTATGCAACATGCATGGCTAAAAAGTTTAACTTTACATATATGGGACATTTTTTAAGATTACCTTGCTTTTATTGATTTTACACTATGAAACGTCACAAAATAAAATGTTTTACAGGTCAAATGATTTCCTAACATTTATTTTCAAACAAACACATATGTTTAATCATCTAGAATATTAATTTATGAATAACCTTGAATGGGAAGCAATACGGAATGGTGGTTAAAGCTCCAACTGTGGAGTCAGCTGGCTGGAACACCAGCACAAATTCCATGACCTTGAACAACCTAAGCCTCAGGTTTTTCATGTGGTTGTTGTATTAAGACAGAAATGCAAGTGCAAAAGTCTGACAGATACGGACTCAATAAACATTGGCTATAATCATTAAATAGAATCCAGATGCCCTACTACTAAATGTTGGCTCATCTGAATTTTGGTGAGGGTTTATTTGTACTTGTTTTCTACTTCCAAAAATTCTTAGTGTACGTACTTATAAAATATTCCTGATTAACTGTATGTAGAAACCAACCATTTATTATTATACCAGATCATGAACAAACTGGTAGACTGACTGTATCCAAGGCCAAAACACAAACTGTCTTAACTCAACTATTTAAAAACAACACTTTAAAATATTTTAATTGAAAACTTATGATTAAATTATATTAATGTTAAAATTCACATTAGCAATGGAATTTAAAATATTTTAAGAACTTCTTTGATTTTTAAGTCACTGTTCTTCATTCACTAATTGTTTTATTATAAGCATAGTAATGCTTGATCAAATTTTTTTGAGTTCTCTCTGCCATTTCACATGGCTCCCCATTATAATTAGAATAAAACCCAAGCCATTTTACCAGCCCTACAAGATTCTATATGATTTAGTCCAAGCCTTCTCCAACATTCTTCACTATATTTCAGCTATGTGTTCCCTCTAACTGAAAAATCTCTCTCCCTGAGAATTTCACAGCATTCAGAATTTCAATTTAATTTTTACCTCCACGTAAAGGGCCCCTCTAGTCCCTGTCTAATTTGTCCCCTAGTCACTTTTGTATTATCTCTTCACCATATTCAAACGCAGGGACAGGTAGTAACAAGTACATAATACAAGGCTTACTACCATATGGCCCTTCCAATGTGGTCACAGCGGCCTATTCAAGAACGGGAGTCTAAACACAAGAAGAGCCAATTTATAGGCTGGCCTACAGTCAATAAGTAGCCTCAGGAGTCAAAGAATTCTACACAAAGCAGAGATGGAGACTAGATAAACTAATCAGTTGGTGCCCAACAAAACAGTCAGTTCCCTCACTTCTTCTCAAAGTTCTGAGTTAGCCAACAGCACCAATTCAAAACAATCAGACCCTAAATCACCTAATGGCAAAGCACTAGAGCAATATTCATCGGAATTATCTGCAGAGCTTAAAAAAAATAAACAAGGCCAGGATCCCCAACCCTAGAACAGTCTACCTGACTCCACAGATGTGGTAGAGGGCCACACAGACAATTCTTACATAGAGCCTCGGGTTGCAAATCCCTAAGGATTGAGCAGAGGCCAAGGTCAGCTAAGAGGTCAACAAGGTGGCCCAGAAGTTAGAGCTCCCTGGGTCCTAAATGCTTGTTTCCTCAACCGCCCTGTCTTTCTTGACACTTTGCTATGCAGCAATTTAGATTTCTGTGTCCCTTACTTTCCCATAATAAACCTCCATTACTTAAGGAATTCTAAAGCAATCTCTCTGGCTTATAACCTGAAAAATACAGAATCTCACCTGCCCTGTGAAAGCCACATAATCCAGATGTTAAAAATCATCAGAGAGATAGATGTTCTTCCTTGCATATTTGGTCTAATTTTCCAAAACACTGGGAAACCTATCAATCTTGTATTCAAACTTCAAATATTTTGGGGCTGGTTGAATGGCTCATTGTAGAGTTGGCTTGGGATGCCAGCTCTAAGCAGCAGGGCCCCGGTTCAGATTCCACATGAGGGCCAGTGACGCTGCGCCCTCTACAGCTAAGATGGTGAACAACAGCTCTACCTGGAGCTGGGCTGCTGTGAGGTAACAGCGTAGGCTGCAGTGGATCTGCAATGGCTGTCGTGAGCTACCGTGAGCAGCTGTGAGGGCCATCCAATGGCCAGCAACTGATCGACCTCACCTAGGAAGAGCGCAATGATAATACCAACATGGGCCAGTGAAGCAACGTCCTCCACAACTAGACTGAAGAACAAAAGAAAAGGACAGCAACTTGTCTGTTCCCCTTCCCCGATTACCCAATGCTGTTCCCCTCCCCCAATTCCCCAATAAAATCTTTTAAAAATATACATATATATATTTTTACCAACTGGAACAACAAAAGAAACCAAAGGAGAAAGCATGTGGCATCGAAGAAACTGGTATCTATGAGAAACTCTGCATGTGAAGTTCATGCATTTTACTCCTAGGAAAGTTCCCTAGAATTCAACTCAAGGCTTATTTTATTTGATCCTAATAAATGTACGCTAATACTAGCCACCCAACAGATGAGACACAACTCAGAAGGGAGTTAAGAGACTGACTGCTACGCCTGCGACGGAGTAGGCTGCACTCCCTGTGGCGGTGGGTTGCCATGGGCTACCGTGTGTAGCCAGCAGCCAGCGTGAGCGGCCAGCAGCCGCAGTGAGCGGCCGTCCAGAAGCCGGCG
>NW_017731557.1:323844-335193 GCF_001890085.2 Hipposideros armiger
CACACACACACACACACACACACACACACACACACTTTAAAAAATAGATTTTATACATTTGTCAAACCCACAGAATTAAAATCACTTAAAAAGAACTTAAATGTATGCAAGCTAAACGAACAAAAATTTACCAATGTCAGGATATCTCAGGATGATAGAGAGATAGTGACAAACGAATCCATGTGTATGGTACTACCTCATCCAAGAGGATAGGGGAAAAGCAGCTATAAAATTTAGCAACATTACTTAACTTTGAGGAATGATATTTTGATTAGGAATTATAAGGCTAAAGACATAGGGAACTGTACATATACACTCTACTTGGTAAATCTGTTTCACAAAGAGGTATGGGTTAACAATTCTAAGTCTGCTTTACATATATAGTGGGGCTGAACCAATGAGTAAATGGATGGTAGATGGTGGATAGGAGCCTGGTTTCTTAATATTAAAGAGGAAAATTACAGATAAGCAAGTGGAAAAAGGTAAAATAATGGGTCACAGTGGGAGAAATGAGCATGACTTAATGGTTAGCTGAATATACATAGAAGGATACAAAAATAATTAGAGAAATGTGTTAGTAAAAATATTTCCTGTTTCTACGCAAAAATTAGATCTAGAAGCAGTGACACCAAGTGGCAATAAAAACATCCACTGCCCAGATCTTAGCCTCTAAATACCATTTCCCAATAAAAGAAAGCAAGAATCCTTAAAGAAATGGCACATTCTATGGCGGGGACAGGAAGAATACAAAATAAGTAGAGTATCTTGTAAGAGGAACGAAGTGCTCAAAAATCAAAAGAATGGGGTGTGTCAGGGGGATGCAGGAGCCAGCTTGAAAGTGCTCCCAATCACCAAAGCTGGAAAAATTTGAGCAACAAAATTTGTGGGGGGTTGGATTATCCTCCAAAGTATGAAACTGAAATAAATACACATGTCCACACTGATACAAATGACTGAATAAATAAGTGGGAAAAGGGACTATTCCTTAGAGAAGAACTCCAAATAATATATATAAATACTTCCCCTTCCAAAAATGTGGGCTGGATTTCAGTGACTCACATCCAAAGACTAAAATATGGAAAGGGGAAGACAGTGAGTTTTCAGTGGAGAAACCTGGCAAATACTACCTTAACCAAATGATCAAAGCTACCACCATCAAGGTTAATATCATGTACTCCCAATATGATAAGATGAGGAGGTAATTTCACCTCTGTAGTATTGCTTCCCCAAAACCCATAACTCCAGTATTATCATGGAGGGAAAAAAAAAAAATCAGACAAACCCAAATTGAGGATCTTTCTACAAAATCCTGAAAATATTCCTCAAAACTGTCAAAACAAAAACTAAGAATCTGTCACAGACCAGAGGAGACTAAAGGCATGATAAATAAATGCAATGTATCTTGGATTGGATCTTGGAACAACAATAAAAAAAAGACATTAGTGTAAAAATTGGTGAGATTGAATAAAGTCTAGAGTTTAGTTAATACTACTGACCAATTACTGTTCTTAGTTTTAACAATGCATCATGGTAATATGTTAATATTAGGGAAAGCTGGGTGACAGATATAGTCTATATTAATCTTTGCAACTTTGCAGAAAATCTAAAATTATTCCAAAGTAAGAACATTATTAACAATAATAACATAAACACAAATAGCACAGAAATCTGGGGTCATGAGATTTGAGACAAGTATCACCAAATTACTGATAACCCTAAGAGTGTCACTGGTTGTTTAAGAAAACACAAGATGTCCCTCACTTGTATCTTCACTCAACAATTTAACATCCATCCATGAATAAAGTTTCTTCATGGGAGCTGTGGGACTGGACACTATATGCAAAGAGACCTGTGAGGAGTCACACCCACCCATGGGTTGAGTAATAGGCATACAGACCTCAGTCCCAGCTGTAGACCCTGCAGTGGCAAGTGAACCAGCTCCAGCCTCTCTTGAAAGCAGGAAAAAAGCCCCTCAATGAGAGCGAGCCTTTGTGGAAATCTAGCAGTGCGCAGAGAGGCTCCAGCATACCACTGGAGTAAAAAAATACTAATTTGGACGCGTGTCACTTGTAACCCAAGGCAGCACAGCTAAGTGCCAAGAAAAACTTAGTTTTGTTTTTTTTTAAGATTTTACTGAGGAATTGGGAGAGGGGAACAGACAAGTTACTGTCCTTTTGTTCTTCAGTCTAGTTGTGGAGGAAGTTGCTTCACTGGCCCATGTTGGTATTATCATTGCACTCTTCCCAGGTAAGGCAGTCACTCGCCGGCCACTGGCCACTGGACGGCCGCTCACAGCGGCTCATAGCAGCTCACAAAAGCTCATGCCTGCTGCGGGCCAGCCCCACTACAATCTACGCCGTCGCCTGCGACTCACAGCAGCCCAGCTCCAGGTCGAGCTGTTGTTCACCATCTTAGCTGTAGAGGGCGTAGCATCACTGGCCCTCATGTGGGATCCAAACCGGGGCCCTGCTGCTCAGAGCTGGCATCCCAAGCCAACTCCTAACCAACACGCCACTCGGCCGCCCCAAGAGAAACTACTTAACCTGTGATTTCTCCCACAGTGGGAATAAAAGAATATGAGTGAGTACTCAGCTTCTCCAGCTGCACAGAATGCTGCCAGAGGCCCATTTCTCCACTGCAGCATTATTAACAAGAGCCAGGACATGGAAACAACCTAAGTGTCCACTGATGGATGAAATGATCAAGATAATGTGGCATATATACATAATGGAATATTACTCAGCCATGAGAAAAAAGCCAATCTTGCCATTTATGACAACATGAACGGACTTTGAGGGCATTATGTTAAGTGAAATAAGTCAGACATAGAAACAAATACTGTATGATCTCACTTATATATGAAATCTAAAAACATCAAACTCAGAAAAAGCAGAATGGTGGTTGCCAGGGGCTGGGGAGAGGCGGAAATGGGGAGAAGTCGATCAAAGGATACAAACTTCCAGTTATAAAATGAGTAATTTCTGAGGACCTAATATACAGCATAGTGACTATAGTAAACAATACTGTATTATATACTTGAAAGTTGCTAAGAGAGTAGATCCTAAATGTTCTCACCACAAAAAGGAAATGGTAATTATGTAAGGTGGTGGAGGTTTTAACGAATCTTTCTGTGGTAATCATTTTGCAACATATAAAGGCATCAAAACATCACATTGCACACTTTAAACTTACACATGGTTATGTCAATTATATCTCAATAAAGCTGAAAAAAAGGAGGTATGTCATTATTTTTTTAAAATAGAAGATGTATTTCCAAATCCCTAAAATAAAAGCTATAATGCTGAAAGTGGTAATTTATGTAAAATACTTTATCCAAAAGGACTCCTTCTTGCACTTATAAATAGCAAAGTTTTTATCTTATTTACATACTTATTTTCCACCAGAAATTACTGTTGTTTCCTCTGATATCGGCCTTAGCAACTGTTCAGAATCACACTTATTTACTTATAAAAATTTCTACTTCACAGGTAATTTTATAAAACCAGGAAGCCTAATTTGTATGCGATGTTTAACTTAATAATCTAGAACAAAGTTATTAATATAAAGCCCTTAATTATTAACAAATAGAACCATTACCTTTATTTAAGTTTAAGATTGTTATTGAGTAACCAAAATAACTTTCTTCCATATAGTCTTTTCATTCATTCATCTATTTATTTAATAAAGTTTACAAAATGTCTATTACATGTCAAGACTGTTTCTAGTGCTGGGAGACAATAAGTAAGACAGGCAAGTCTGTGTTCTCATGGTGCATATGTTCTAAACTCTAGAGCAGCGGTTCTCAACCTGTGGGTCGCAACCCCTTTGGGGGTCGAACGACCCTTTCACAGGGGTCGCCTAAGACCGTCGGAAAACAAAAAGATATTTACATTACGATTCATAACAGTAGCAAAATTACAGTTATAGAGTAGCAACGAAAATAATTTTATGGTTGAGGGTCACCACAACATGAGGAACTATATTAAGGGGTCACGGCATTAGGAAGGTTGAGAACCGCTGCTCTAGAGGATGAAGGCAGATAGTAAATAAACAAAGTACTTCAAATTGTGGTAAATACTATGAAGGAAATAAACAGAACTATTCATTTCATGGCCATTCTATGTGCAATAGAGAAAGAGGGAGTTTAAAAAAAAACACTGGAAAGACACCTCAATCAAGCATGCGACAACTGTACTGAGACCTGAAGAATAAGATGACAAGGCAAGAAAGGAGCTGGGGGAAGAGATTTGTAGAAAGAGAGAATACCAAGTAGAATGGCCCTGGGGTAAGCTCAGCATGTTAGAGGAATCCAGAGGAAAAATGACCAGGTTCATGAATCCTAAAATATAGTGAACAGGGGGGAAAATGACAAAATAGGAGGTAGGATACATAGGCAAAAGCCAAATCATGTAGGCTATCCATAATCAGGAGCTTAAATACAATAGATAATCATTGAAGCAGTACATTATTTGATTAACATATTTGTTTAGTTCTAAAACATACACTTGTAAAGTAAGCACATACATAATTAAATACATAATTTAAAGAAATATAAATAAATACATAATTTAAAGCTAACTTTGTCTTCATATATTTGGCAAGTTGGTGTCAGACCAATAACATGATAATCTAGTCGGATTAATCATTCAGTCATTCATAAAGCATTTAGTGAGCTCCAGCTCTGTGCCAGACATTGCTTTGATTGCTCGAAATACAAAGGCCATAGTGGTGATACCATTTCTACTCTAAGCAGTAAATACAAAACTGATAATGGTGATGTCATGTTCTACTGAGCAACCCAGTTTTCTTCCTAAAGGCTCAAAGCAGTGGTTCTCTAACTATTAATATATGCTGTGTATTAGAACCACCTTTGATCTGTGGTAAAAATGCAAATTCCTGGGTCCCACCTATCAGCAATTCTAATGTATAGGTTTCCAATAGTTCCTCAATGCACTTTGAGATACAGAGGTGAGGGAAGAAGTGTATCAAAATTACTTATGATTTAAAAATCACATCTCCCCATTGTCCTCTTAAGAATCATGCTAAATTGAGCCACTATAATTGATGAAAGGAATATGTAATATGGCGCAGGGTACGCTAGGGCGTGTCTGTACATGTGCGTGTGTGTGTGTGTGTGTGTGTGTGTGTGTGTGTGTGTGTAGAGACATTAAGATTGATAACCACTACAATGGAAAGTTCTTGGGGTTTTGTGGAGCTTATTTTTATTTTAATTGCCAAAAAAGAAATAAGGATTTCTACCAACCAGCAGTTCTCAAAGTAAGATCTGCAGATTCCTGGGGAACACCAAGACCACCATGTCAAAACCATTTTCATAATAATATTAAGCACATTATTTGCTTCTTTCACAGTGTTAGCATTTGCCTTGATGGTTCAAAAGTGACTGTAGGTAAAACTGCTGGTATCTTATTAGCAGTAGCACCAAACTATACTAGTAGTCATTACTTTACCACACACTCATCAAACAAAAATAAAGCAAGTTTCACTTAAGAGCATCTTTGCTGTAGCTGTAGCAGTAATGTTACACATTTTATTAAATCTTAACCCTTAAGTACACACTTTTTAATATTCTGCGTGCTGAAATAAGAAGTATAGATGATCATCTCAAGGGAAAGCACTTACATGACTGATTGCAAGCTGACCTAACTGCTTTTTTATACAATGACATTTTTTTTAAAGAATGACTGACAAATGATGTTTACTTAATCTTGGTATTTAGCAGCTGTTTTCTTGAAAATCAACAGTGCATCTATCACATCAAAAATAAACACTGTCAATATCTATTGTTAACTACAAAATAAGTTTTGAGAAATTTTTGCAAAACTTGTTTCTACCTTTATAAGCTTAAAAGCTTTCCAAACCAAAAAATTTTAATAAGAATGGTGACATTAATATATGTGATTCCTTGATAATGATAACGAAATGTGTAAACATTTGAAAGATCTGCATAACCCAAGGAACAAATATTTTCCAAATAACTCATACATGGTGTTAAAAAATCCTGCATGGGGCCGGCCGAGTGGCGCGATGGTTAAGAACTCGCTTGGGATGCCAGAGGGCCCCGGTTCGGATCCCACATAGGAGGGCCAGTGACACTGCCCTCTACAGCTAAGATGCTGAACAACAGCTCAACCTGGAGCTGGGCTGCCATGAGTCGCCGGCGGCGGCATAGGCTGCAGTCCCTGTGGCAGTGGGTTGCCATGGGCTACCGCGTGTAGCCAGCAGCCAGCGTGAGCGGCCAGCAGCCGCAGTGAGCGGCCGTCCAGAAGCCGGCGACTGATCTGCCTCGCCAGAGAAGAGCACAATGATGGTGCCAGCTTGGGCCAGTGAAGCAACGACCTCCACAACTAGATTGAAGAACAAAACGACAGCAACTTGTCTGTTCCCCTTCCCCCAATTCCCCAGCGCTGTTCCCCTCCCCGCAATTCCCCAATAAAAATCTTTAAAAAAAAAAAATCCTGCATGAATGAAAGATCCATCCAAAATAGAGGATAGACCAACTGGTCTTAATGAAAAGAGTATGGAAACTTCACTGCTATGATTTCAAATTGCATACTGCAAGTAATCTTTCCAAAACTGCCTTTCGAGGTACACCATTTAATTGTGTTGACAGTTTCACAGATACATTGCATATGTGTAACTTATTGTATGTCAACTATATTTCAGTAAGTTTTTTTTTCTTTAATTACCACTTGAATTTTAGGATAGCATCAAAAAAGGATATCTACAATTATGTGAAAAGCTTATTAAAATACTCTGCCTTTTTCCAACTACATACCTGTACAAGGCCAGATTTTCTTCATATGTTTCAAGTAAAAGAACCTATCACAGCAGAGGGCATACAGTTAACAGATAATAAGAACACAGCTGTTTTCCATTAAGCTAGACATGAGACATTTGCAAAAATGTAACAAATGCCAATCTCATATTTTCCTTATTCTAGAAGAGACAATGATTTTCATTAAAAATGCTACTTATGTTAACATGTAATGGGTTCATTATTGTTATTTTAAATAAATTAAAAGTAAATAGTTTTAAAGTTTCTTAGTTTTAGTTTCTAATTGGATAGACATTGATAGAACCCAAATAATCAAAAGCTTTTTGGGGTTATCAATAATCTTCGACTCCAGATCATCTTACTGAACGCATCATAACTCTCTTCCTTTGAAGAACCAGAATAAGCAATGACCAAAAATAGGGTATGATGGTAGAAAAATGACTCTGTTACAATGCCAAAAGATCTTCAATTATTAAATCTGCTAAGTACAAAAAGGCAAAAAAAAAAAAAGTTAAAACCAAAAGGCAAACAATAAAACAATTACACAATATGCTGAATATTTGCTGAAAAGGGAGAGGAAATGATGATGGTGCTTGTATATGCACAAACACTAGGCTGACACTCAAGAAATTGTTAAAAGCAACTACCTATAAAGGAAGGGGAATATGGGCTATACAGGGACACTATAGGGATGACACTTCTCATGAATACCTTTAATTTTTAAAACATATGAATATATTCAAATTTTTTAATTTACAATTTAATTGATTCTAAATATATTTAGAAAATAATCTAAACCAATATCAAGTCATAATTAAAATATATTTTCAATTTATAGGTTACTCTGATCTTAGAAAAACAAAAAATCTTACCCTTTTTATAGGCTCTGAGGCAAAAAAGAATTGCTAACAACTAAATACTTATGCCAGAATAATAAGCATTGGCCAATCTGATTTCTAGGGCACAAGAGGAAAATGTTTTTTATTTTTTATTATTATTTTTTTTAATTGGAAAATTGAGGGAGGGAAACAGTGTTGGGAGTTGGGGAAGGGGACCAGCCAAATTGTTGTTCTTCAGTCTTAGTTGTGCAGGGCGCCAGTCACCATCTGGCTGCCTATAGGCAGCTCGTGGCCTCTAAGCTCAAGGTGCTGTGTTCAATCTTAGTTGCGGGTGGGCATAATCACCATCCCATGCGGGAGTCGAACCCGGCAGCCTTGTTAAGAGCGCATGCCCTATCCACTGAGCCATCCAGGTGGCAGCTTAGCTCAAGGTGCCAAGTTCAGTCTTAGTTGCGGGTGGACGTAGCCCACCATCAAACAGGCAGTCTTGTTGTTAGGAGCACGTGCTCTCACCAGCTGAGCCATCCTGCCACCTGTTGGCAGCTCAGCCGCAGCTCAGCTCGAGTGCAGTGTCACTGGCTCATGTGGGAATCGAACCGGTGGCCCTGTTGCTTACAGCTTGCACTCTTACACTAACTCTTAACCAACTGAGCCACTCGGGCGGCCTGGGAAATGTTTTTTAAAACCTATAAGTAAATCTGTTATCTGAAGAAAACCAAAATAGTAATGAATAAAATAAGTAATTTTTTTAAATCAGGTGAAAATTTGGGTGTATTAACTCACACTTAAAAGATGTCACTGGTGGAATTAAAAGCAAAATTAGATATTGCACAAGAAAAAAATCAGTGAACATGAAGACAAAGCAAAAGAAATTATCCAAAAAGAAGCACAGAGAGTAAAAAAGAAAAAAATAACAATTCTCAGTGAACTGTGGGACAATATTAAGCTATCTACCATGCTTTTAATTGGAGTCTAGAAAAAAAAGGGTGAAAAAAATATCTGAGGGAATAATAAAGAATATTTTTGCAAATTTGATGCAAACTATAACCCATGGGTCCAAGAAACTTGGTGAATCCCAAACAGGATAATCCACTCAAAGAAAATTATTCAAAGGCACATGATAATAAAATAGCAGGGAAATGGTAATAAGCAAAACAAAATAATCTTAAAGCAACCAGAAGAAAAATGACACACTGTATTCAGAGGAACAAATATTTTAAAAATTACAGAATTCTCAGAAACCATGCAAGCCAAAATACAATAGAACCTTCATAGGGCTAAAAAACAAAAGTAATGTCAACATAGCTACCAAATTCAATGCCTACCAAGCTACCTTTCAAAAATGGGATTAAACAAAAAAAAAACTATAGTAATCAAAACTATGCGGTAGGCATAGAATAAACAGACACATAGGCCAATGGAATAGAACTGAGTGTCCAGAAATAAACCCAAACATTTATGTGCAGTTGATCTGCACATTCAATGGGGAAAAAAATAGTCTCTTCAACAAAATGGGGCTGAGACAACTGGATATCTACATGCAAAAGAATGAAGTTAGACCCCCCCCCAACCCACTCCATATAAAAAACTTAACTCAAAATGGATCAACAATCTAAGTGGAAAAGCTAAAACTATAAAACTCAGAAGAAAATACAGAGGCAAATCTTCATGGTCCTGGCTTTAGTTTGCCAATAGTTTCTTAGATATAACATCAAAGCATGAGTAACAAAAGAAAAAAACAAATCAAATTGAATTTCATCAAAATTTAAAACTTTTGTATATGAAAGGATATTAACAAGAAAGTAAAAAGACAATCTACAGAATGGGAGAAGATAATTGCAAATCATGTATCTGATAAGGGATTTTCAGAACATATAAAGAATTCTTAAAACTCAAAAACAAAAACACAACCCAATTCAAAAATGGACAAAGGACCTGAACAGACATTCCTCCAAAGATGATATACAAGTGGCCAATTAGCACATGACATGATGTTCAACACCATTAGTCTTTATTGAAATGCAAATCAAAACCATAATGATGCAACTTTACACTCATTAGAATGGCTATTATCAAAATAAGTGTTAGCAAGGATGTAAAGAAAGGAGAACCCTCGTGCATTGCTGGCAGGAATAAAAAATGGTTTAGCTACTGTGGAAATGAGTTTGGTGGTTCCTCAAAAAGTTAAACATAGAATTACCATATGATCCAGCAATTCCACTCCTAGATAGATACCCAAAAGAACTGAAAGTAGGGACTAAAGCAGATACTTGTACACCAACATTCATTGCAGTATTATTCACAAAAGTCAAAAGGTAGAAACAACCCAAATGTCCATCAACAGATGAATGAATACATAAACTATGGTATTTATATACAATGGATATTATTCAGCCTTAAAAAGGAATGAAATTCTGATACATGCTACAACATGTATCTTGCTTGAAAACATGCTAAGTGAAATAAGCCAAACATCAAAAGCCAAACATTGCATGAGTCCACTTAAATGAGGCAATTAGAATAGGCAAATTCATGGATATAGAAGAATGGTGGTTGGCAGGGGCTGGGGGAAGAGTCTGGGAGTTAATGGTTCATGGGTACAGACTTTCAGTTGGGGAAGATGAAAACATTCTGAAGATGGATGTCGGAGACAGTTGCAAATAATATGAATGTTACTTGATGCCGTAGAAGTATACACTTAGAAATTGGTAAAATAGTGAATTTTATGTTATGTATATTTTACCACACAAAAAAGTATCTATATATGTGGAGCCTTGCCAGGTATTTTATGTTAATAATATGATTTATGGTGAACTGTTTTTGTTCTCCTGGTACCACACTGCACCTCCTGGGCCACACTGTATCAGTATGACCTCTGCAGGAGAGAGAAGAGCTGGAGACTGAGTAGCTAAGGTCAGCCATAAGGGTGCTCCATGCCTACATGACTGACTCTCAATAAAAACCCTGGAAACCAAGGCCTGGGTGAGCTTCCCTGGTTGGCAATTCTTCACACTTGTTGTCATGCATCATTGATGGGAGATTGGCACTGTCCAAACAACTCCACTGAGAGAGGACAGCTGGACGTGTGCACCTGGCTTCTCCTGGACTCTACTGTATGCACCTTTTTCTAATTTTAATCTGTATCTTTTCTGTGTAATAAACCACATCTGTAGGTATAACAGCTTTTCTGAGTTCTGTGAGTCCTTCTAAGAAATCATCAAATCTAAAGGTGGCCTAGTGACCCTTGATGCAGATGAAAAAGCATATAACACATAAACATTAACCATGAGAAAGCTGGATTGGCTTTATTAATATTAAAATAAGAAACATTTCAGAACAAGAAGTGTTACCAGATATAAAAAGTTACATCCACAATGATAGAGTCAATTCATCAAGAAAACGTAATCCCAAACATGCCAATCAACTAAGATTCAAAATACATGAAACAGAGCAACAAAACTAAAAGAAAAAAAGACAATTACAGAATTACAGTTGGAAATTTCAACACTGCTCTCAGGAATTGACAAAAATGATAAGCAAAATTAATAGGAATTTAGAAGATTAAAATACAATAACCCACCTTAACCCAATTAACATTTAGCAAGCATTCCACCCCACAACTACAGAAAACATACATTACTCCAGGCCGGCCGAGTGGCTCAGTTGGTTAAGAGCTCGCTCAAGAGTTTGAGCTCTGGGCCGGCCGAGTGGCGC
>NW_017731557.1:338613-343728 GCF_001890085.2 Hipposideros armiger
AACAAAAGGACAGCAACTTGTCTGTTCCCCTTCCCCCAATTCCCCAGCACTGTTCCCATCCCCCCAATTCCCCAATAAAAATCTTTAAAAAAATCAAGAACTTTGCCACTAGGCCACCAAGATTCTGAAAGAGCTAACTACAGAGTAGAAGATACCTGCAATATATATATATATATCTAACAAGACTGTATCCAGAATATATAAAGAACTACAAAGCAACATGAAAAAATAGCCTAATAGAAAAAGGGCAAAAGGCTTAACACTTCACAAAAGCAGAAATCCAAATGGCCATTAAACATGGTGTCCCTAATATGAAAAGGTGCTCAACTTCATCAGTCGTCAGGAAAATAAAATGAAAACTATAATGCAATAACAATACACACCCTTCCATAATACCTAATATAAAGACTGACAATATCAGCAATTGACAAAAATAAGGAACAACTGGAACTCTCATACATTGTTGGTGGGAGTGTAAATTTGTAAAACTACTTTGAAAAACTTTAGTAGAATCTACTAAAAACGAACATACCATATAACTATAAGCACGACCTAATAATTCTACTCTAAGGTATGTACACAACAGAATGCATTGTATAAGTTCTTTAGGGGAGAAAAAAGTGCAAAAATGTTCACACCAGCAAAAGTATAAACAACCTAAATGTCCATTAGAGTTGAATGGACAAACTGTGGTATATTCACAATACAATAGAATACAGCCATGAGAATGAACAAACTACAATACCACATGGATTAATCTCTTAATTATAATGTTGAGCAAAAGAAGCTCACGTAAGACATATTAGTCTACAATTCCACTTAAAACAGACAAAACTTTTCTACAGTGTTAGAATACAAGAAACACACGGGTGGGTGTGGGGGGTGAAAAGTGCAGTCCTAATGTTTCTTGCGCTGGGTGCTGATTACATAAATGTACTTATTCTGTGAAAATTTAGCTGTACATTTTTCTATATGTAAGTTATACTTCTTTAAAACTCTTACATTAAACATGGTCCCCAGTTGGTGGCTCGGAATTTCTAATCCTTTCCTATCACCAAGATTCTTCACCTATACTATGCTCAGAGACTTAACTGAAATGGTCCTTTATCACTCCCACTGCTCTTCAGAACTTAAAACATCAATATCTCTGTCCATATCTACTATATGCCAAGCACCTTAACATTCATTTGTTAAAATATTTACTAAATATCTACTATGTACAAAATCTGTACAGAGTAAAAAAAAAAAAANAAACAAAAGAAAACATACATTATTTTCAAATGAACAGGGAATACTCACCAGGACAGACCATGTAATGAGCCATAAAACAGTCTATTGTTAGTTGTCAGGGCCCAAGGGAGAAAAACGGATGCAACATTTCCTAAACTTATTTGACCATAAACCCTTTTTGCAAAGACTTCTCCAAGGACTACGGTTTCCCAGAACATTTAGGAAAAAAACTATGCTATCCATTTTCAACCTCTTACTATTTCTCCTCCTGTCACTAACAAAATAAGGAAATCAATAAAAATAATCCTAACTACCCAGCTAGGATTAGCCAATCTTATGAAGTAGTACTTGCAAAAGTCCTAAGGCAGGAATAAGCTTGACATATCTGGAGAACAGCAAGGGGGCTAGAGTGGCTGTAACAGCATAAGGTAAAGAATAAGTGGAAAGAGACGGAATCAGAAAGTTAACAGAGGTCAGAGCATTAAGACCTCCTACTTCTACACCTTGGTAAGGATTATGAATGTGATTCTAAGTATAATAGGAGGGTTTTGAGAAAAGAATATTATCTTATTTACATTTCTAAAGGATTTCTCAGGCTGCTGTGTAAAGCACAGAATGGAAACTAGGTAGACAACTAGTTATGAACTTTTGGCAGTAGCACGGCAAGATGGCTAAGACCAAAGTGGCTTAGACCAGGCTTAAATGTGTTTGTGAGGGACAAAAAAATGCCAAGCAAATCTATATGAGTTGTATTGAGATGCCTTAAAGGATTTTCTGTAGCTGGATCACAGGACATCTGTCTCCTCCTCATGAGGTGCTTAATCTATCTTGCTTACATGATTACCCTTACCTCTCCAACCTCTTCAAGTTGGAAATGTTCTAAGGCTTAGTCATTGAACCTCTTTTTTCTAGCTACTCTCACTCCTATGGTGATTTTATCAATACACTTGGCTTTGAATATCATCTATATAATGGTAATTCCCAATTTTACATCTCTGGTCTAGACCTTTCCCCTAAACTCATGTACACACTTGACTATATAGCAAACATCTCAAACTTAAAAAAAAAAAAAATTGAGCTCCTAACATTCCACCTCCAAACCTACTTCCCTTTCAGCTCTACCTTCAAAATATATCCCGTAACCAAACACTTCTTACCCACCTCCACTGCTATTACTCAATCCAAGCCATCATCATCTCTCACTAGGATTACTGCTTTCCTTTTAACTGTTCTCCCAGGTTCTGCCCTTGCCACAGCCTTCACCACTCCCCAACTGTAGTCTAATCTCAACATAGCAAATCTAAATTAGATCTCATCATGAACTGCTCAAAACCTCCCAATGGCTATCTCTCTCAAATAAAAGTCCTTTCAATGGTCTTCAAGGCCATATCTGACCACATCTTTGTGCCTCTGCTTAGGCATTTATCTCTTAACCTCACTTCAGACTACTCTGCCCCGGGTCACTTCATTCCAGAGCCAATGGGCTACCTCTGTTTCTCAAATACTCCAGGCTTGCTCCAACCTCAGGACTTTTGATCTTGTTGTGTCCTCAGGCCTAAAATTATCTAGCCCCTAAAATTATCTAGAATGCAAGCCTGTTCTTCCACCTACTTCAAATCTTCACTCAAATGTCATCTCAGTGAAGTCTTCCCTATACATACTATTTAAAATTGCAAACTTCTCTCATCCTTTAACAATCTTTATGCACCAGCTCTGCTTTATTTGCTTTATAAATTTCTATGTAGTACTTTCCTCCATCAAACACACTACATATTTACTTATTTACTTTATTTATTGTCTGTCTCTTCCAACTAGAATATAAACTCTAGGGATTTTTGTCCGTTTCACCTCCTGTTACACACCTAGTCCCCAGAGCAGTACCTCTCACACAGAACTCAGTTTGTTCAATATTGAATCAATGAACGTTAAATAAAACGTCTCCAGAAGGGCCAAGTTTTGCTGGGCCCAAATCAAATTCTGGGACTAACCTAATTAAAATATACCAATTCCTCTGTCAGCATTTATAGTACATGAATAATATTCAACATTTGTAAGTATTTTAGTTATGCTTTTATTATTTTATAAGCTAAGATATTTACCTGACAATTACAGATTGCTTACTGTTCCAAAATAGTTCAACTTCGTACTTACTCTGGCATTACTATCAACAGAAAGAACAGACGGCCTCAGCTAGAAGGCCGAGGTTCAAATCCTAGCTCCACCATTTCCAGCAGTATGACTCAGGCAATTTGGCCTCCTCCAATTCTTAGTTTCTCATCAGTAAAATACCAAGGTGGGGGTGGATTAGAGACCTGCCTGCCTTACCTATCCTACACCAAATCATAGTATTATTGTGAAAATCAAAAATATATGAGAAGATGCTTTATAAATGATAAATAATAAACAAGTGTGAGTTAAATGTCCATACTAGTTTGGGGAAAACCTGAAATGGAACAGAAAAGTTCAGTGTTTGGAGCAGCATATCTCACCGTACATACCTCCTGGCCCCTTAACACTAGACTCTAGTTTTGGAGTCAGACTGGCTCTCCCACTTCCTTACTATACCTTAAACAAGTTACTCAACTGCTCTGAGTCATTGTTTCCACATCCATAAATGGATACAATACCAACCTTGTAGCATCCTTTTGAAGATTAAAGGTTATATACACATATATGTAATATACCTATGGAATACACTTAATGAACAACATTTTTATTTGTTGCTATCTTGTTCTTCCAAATGGAGAAAAAAAACCTATACCACAGAGATGATGAATTGACTTGGAAATTGCCTGTGAAAGAAAAGGAAAGTGAGAAAGAGCTAAAGGTAATCAAACAATAATTTCAACAGTTTGCCTATTAAATTTGTTCTTTCCTTCTTCCCTTTCTCCAAAATAAAATAATAAGATGAGATGCAAAGAAAAATCAGCATACAGAAAACTATATTTAGTAACATAAAAAGTTCAATTCAAAACTAAATATTATATGGTCTTTTCAAAGGAGAATATTTTTATTAGTCAATTTTTCACACACCATGATATATCCTGACACTCTACAACTCAAGGTATATGACAAAAAAATAAAACCTGACTTTCCAACTATAGAACTCTGATATAATTTTATCATATATGTTTAAAAATGACAAATGAATGAAAACTTAAAAAGTCAAACTGCAATTAAGAAATATATCATATAAAATGTCAAGAATGCTTTTTGAAATCATTAGATTTTGATTTATTTCCTCAGTTCTATGATGATAGAACACCAGCAATGATAAGATGTATCATCAATACAATAACCATTTTCCGGGGGGGGGGGGATCCTCCCACATTAAATATACACTTAGATATAAAACACATCACTTTCAGAAAACACTAAAATATAATGGATCCTCCTGAGATGCTGAAAATTTCTATTTCTTGATCTAGGGTCTGGTTACATAGAGTATATTGAATTTGTGAATATTCATCAAAGTGTACACTTGATTTGTATACTTTTTCTACATGTACATTTACTTCAACAACAAAAGATTATGTAATGTACGATCACTTTATACAGATACAACTATCAACCAGATGAATTACTAATCTAAATATGAAAGGTAAAAAAAATAAAGCTTTTAAAAGAGAACAGGCAAGTTACTTCATGACATTGAGGTAGGTAAAGATCTCATAAATGGAAACAAAAGGGCACTAACCAATTGATAACCTGGGCTTCTTTAAAAATCAAGAACTTTGGGGCTGGCCGAGTGGCGCGATGGTTAAGAACTCACTCGCTTGGGATGCCAGAGGGCCCCGGTTCGGATCCCACATGTGAGGGCCAGTGACACTGCCCTCCACAGCTAAGATGCTGAACGACAGCTCAACCTGGAGCTGGGCTGCCATG
>NW_017731557.1:345661-349536 GCF_001890085.2 Hipposideros armiger
GAGGGCAGTGTCACTGGCCCTCATATGTGGGATCCGAACCGGGGCCCTCTGGCATCCCAAGCGAGTTCTTAACCATCGCGCCACTCGGCCGGCCCTTAAAAGGGGATCTTAATCTTATATAAGACCACATATACAAATAGCATGGTCAATATACAGAGATAAGCACAGGATATTATGGGAACACAAAGGAACGTCAAAAACAGCCTGAGGGAGTAAAGGCATCAGGGCAGGCTTCCAGGAGGTGTGAACACCTGAGTCTTTAAAAGGTAAGTAGGAGCTACCCTGGCAAAGTGCACTCCAACAAAGGGAACAGCTTGAATAAAAGCATGGCGATAAGAAACAGCACAGAGTTTATAAAGAAACATTGAACAGCTGCTACAGTAGATGTTGCTTAAGGATAAAGGCAAGAAATGGGGTGGGTGGGGGGAAATGGCCTAAGAGATAGGAAGATGCCAAGTCACAAAGAGACTCAGCAAGATGGGACAGTGAGGTTGATGTAAAGAAATTATGTGGCCAGATAGATTATTCAGGGAGCCACGTAGAAGGTGGATTTAGGGGGGATAAGGCTGACTGAAAGAAGGCCGGTTAGGAGACAGTTATAATTGTCCTGACAGAAGATAAGGGCCTGAAATAATAAAATGAAAGCTGTAACAAATGTGGAGAAAGTACAGAATATAGACACATGCTGCTGGTCTAGAGAACACACTTAGAAAGCCACTAACCTACACTAGGGATTGGCAAATGTTTTCTGTAAAGGACCAAATGGTAAGAATTTCAGGCTTTGCAGGCCACATACAGTCTCTATTTCATTTCTCGGTTTTTGTTTGTTTTTTAACCCTTTAAAAATTAAAAACCATTCTTAGCTAGTGAACTTTATTTTAAGAAAAAAGCAGAAGGCTGGATTTGTGAGTATAGCTTGTTGAGCCCTGCTATATGCCATAAAGAAGTAAGGATTAACCTTCCTATGAGATTAATTTTCCTAAAATGCTACTCACACATTAGTCCCCTAACCAGAAACTTCTCCATTGGTCCTAACTGCCTACTGAATAAGACAAATCCCTATGATGCCCAGCATTTACCGACATCTATACTGTAGCTCCAACCAGGCTACAACCCTGTGTGACTCTTCCATCCTTATTAAATCGACCTACTTACATTTACCTGCCCCTGAATCTTTGTGGTGTTCCTCCATGTTCTTTCCTCCTTTCCAAACCTCCACAAATACCCTTCCTTCAAAGCACAATTCAAATCCTAAACTGAAGTGATTCCGCCATCCTCAGAATTCCTAAGAGCACTGTCTCAATTTATCTGAGATTTATTTGCTGTCTTGAGCTAATACTTTCTTCAAATAAACTGTCAATTCCTTGAGGGCAGGGAATAATTTATACTTCTATTAATGGATCTAGCATATAACAAGGGGTAAACAAAAATTAAGATGTGTGTGTGTATACGTAACATAAATGTATGTTATATTTATATGTTATACACATACATTATTTTCTAAACTAGCTATATAACTGAAGCAAATGTGATGTCACCTTATTTATATCAGTAACTGAACACTTTAACTCTATGGACACAATGTAAATGTTGTAGGAACCACACAATGACAATCCACAAGAACACTGCTCTCCTATTACACATTTTAGGACTAGTTTACTAGGGAAACAATAATAACTAGAATTTTTCCAGTGGTCAATGTTATCAATATAGGTACACTGGGATAATATTAAAAAAATTACTTGGACGAGGGGGGTTATCACTTTGTAATGGGTGTAAATGTCTGCTACATTGTTTTGTACACCTGCAACTTATATATATATATAATATATATATATATGAAATTATTAAACCAAGTCAAAGTTTACTTACCTATATTTTTAAAATACAAAATACACTTACAACTAAATTGCTTTAAATTCACCATTATTACTCAAGTTTAAAGTCTGTCTCTGTCTCTCTCTCTCCCCCCACCACACACACACACACACACACACACACACACACACACACACACACACACACACACGGTCTGATTTTTTTTTTTTTTAATAATATTCTGTGTGACAATTTACATTACCAAAATGGCATTCTGGATTTCATTCAGAATTTAGGGAAATAGAAAATATTTTAAAATGTTAATAAAATATTGATAAATAGCTATAATCACAGACTGCGTTGAGCTGGATTAAAGGATTCTTCCTCTACTTGAAATTACTGAAGAAGTGTTTTTGAGGCCCGAAGTGTAAACTATACCTTATTTTACTACAGAGAATGTTTAAGAAATCTATAAATATTCCTCCATAATCATATGCCCACATTTCAGTGCAAACTACAAAAAAATTTAAAATGTATAAAAAGGTACAGGAAACAAAACCAAAAAAAATTTAACCCAAAGCTGACCATGAAAGTGAATACTTTTTAACTCTTCAAAATACACTGAGAAAGCTAAGTGATTTACAACCCTGAAATGAGTACTACTCATTGATAAGTTTAGTATTAATAATGTACTAATTGGAGGATAAGCCCAGGAACCAGGGACTCCCCTTTCTCAATTCCTGTTCTGCAACTGGCTTAGTTCCATCTTGGGCACATCCCCTTACGTTGATAAGAAAAACTTAACTGACATTCTAAGGTTGTGAGAATTGATTAAATGTTTATGAAGTACTTTAGGGCCATGAAGGGGAGCCACTGGAACCATTAAATGTCATACGCTTCATACAAAACTGCAGCTACTTGTTAGGCTTGCAAATCCAGTCATCATGATTCTTCTGTGTCTTCTTAGCAGCAAATCTTCAGTGAGTCAGTAAAGTGCATGTATTTAATGAGCTAGTTCAGCAACCTCAGAGAAATAAATTTACTTCCAAATCTTTGTTTTCTCACAAAGCATGTCACCATACAACCCAACTATTTGCAAAGGGAAACATGATCCGGTTCACATTAAAGTTAGGTCTAGTCAATGATAAGCCAATACCAAATGACTGAAAACTATTAGGAATCACAGTGGAACTTTCTTTGTTAACTTACCAGAAATGTGACTCCTGAAAGTAATCCCAGAAAACAGTCATTCTAACAAGAGCTTTATTAAAGGGAAAGTCCCTACACTGACTTACAGAGCTCGAAAACGTTTTTCAAGTGTCAACAGAAGACTAAATTCACTCAAAACCTAATTTGATAGGTAGCCCCAGCACCTGCCTGGTGTTGAGCGACTAGAGACTGGTGAGGCCGCTCAGGAAAAGCGCTGATGCCATCTCCAGCTGCCCCTTTCGTGAATGACAGTAACAATGCAAACACTGACAAAAGAGCTGGGAGGCCACCTCTAGCCTCTGCTTGGAAATACTTCCACCCTACCCCCAACGTGCTGAGCTGCAAATCCCAGAAAAGGCCCTCCTCTCTCAGCTCTCACACGCGGAGACCTCGCCTCGAGTCTGGCAACGTGGGAAAGTCCTCCCCACCCTGCACACTCCGCACGACAGCTGAGCACCTTAGCGGGGAGGGGGGGACGCTGCCTCTTCCTCAACTGCCGGAGGAACGGGGAGACTTCCTCTCGGCGGACGGCGAGCAGAGCCGGGGGTGCACCGAGAGGCTCCGAGAACTCCCCGGGGCTCGGGCCGCCGGCGACGGGAGGCGAGCGCAGCAGAGCGCGTCCCTCGGGCGGCGAGAGGGCGGAGGGTCGCCGGCCGCGGGCGGGGGCAGCGGGGCTCGGCCGCCCGCATCCCGGCCGCCGGCGGAGGCGACGAGCAGGCTCGGGTTCAGGAGCACAGGGAGCGCGTTCTTCCCTCGAGCCGGCTCCCAAGGGACGGCGCAGGCGGCCCGGGGCGGCCCCTCACCCTCTCGCCAACTCCGGGGCGAGCGTGAGGGCGGCCGGCCCCGGG
>NW_017731557.1:350240-395395 GCF_001890085.2 Hipposideros armiger
CCCACCCCAACCCGGGGCAGGGCCCTCCTGCCCGCCCGGCCGCCGGCCCGCCGGCCCCGCCCCGCTCCTCCTCCGGCCGCGCGGCGAGGTTAACGGCGGAAACCGGACAGGCCAGACGGCATCTGGGGTCGGATGGCCCCGCGAGGAGGCAGCGGCGGCTGCGGCTCCGCGCACACAAAAGCCCAGGGCCGGGGCCTGAACCGGGGAAGGCAGACCCGGGGAAGGGCCAACGGTTCCTTACTCGCCACTCTAACGGGTCCTGCCCACTGAGCATGCCCAGCAGCCGCTGCCAGGCCCGCCGAGGACTCGCAACGTGCTCGCTCCGCTCTCCGGGGTTTAGAGGCAGCAGAAGCTGGGAGGGAGAGGACGCAGCCGCAGGGCAAGCCCCCTCCCCCAGCCAACTTGCTTAAATGAAGCGCACCGGGGGCACGCAGATGCGGCTTTCCACCTGGACCGCTCGCGCTCCCCGGTCACGCACTGGAATCCTTAGTGCGTTCGCACCCCCAAGGTTTCCACTCTTAGGCACGCAAGTCGGTGGCCACGTTGGGAAGTTCATTTGTAAAAGCAGACACATCGCAATGTGCTTGTGGTCCAGCAAATGCTAGTTTTGTTATACAGGGCCACCCTTACTACCTAATCTTGGCTTTGACACTGAACATTTATCGTTTCATGTTATATTTATGTAGGTGCATTCTTAACTCCCTAACTAGACGAAAGTGATATAGCTAGCCTCAGTTATTCTCATCTATAAAATGGGGATAACAATACCCAAGGGTGTCCTAGTGTTGGCTTAATAAATGTAGCATCTGACAGACTGGGCATACAACATTGTTTCCAACCCTCCGTTATTTTATCAATCCCAGTGTTCCACAAAGAATTGCTTTAAAATTATGGAAGAATTACAGCAAAGTAGGATATCTTGGACCTCCCAGGAAGTGTTATGAAGTAAATCACTCCAAAACTGGGAAGAGAGTTAAGAGAAAGTTGCGTATCTTCACTGAAAGATTTGGGGGTTAAAACCATAAAATGTATCAGAATTTCACACTAAACAGATCCAAAGCACATAACTGGCTGCCTAATATTCAAGTTCCCCTAGTGCCATAACAATATACGTTAAAAAAAAAAGAAAAAAAAAAGGTGTTTTGTTACTACACCTTTTCAACTTTAAGGCCCAAGGATCTTGTGTGCGATTTCAGTCCTAAAGCCTGGTCATTTACTGGAACATTCAGCTTTCACACCTTTTCTACACTGTTATTAGGCTAACATCTCCACTGAATCTATATATTTCTTTACTCAATGTTTAACACTCTCACTTCATCACTAACCTGCCCAAATATTAAGATATGCAGGGGGAAAAAAAAGGGACATGCCAAGTAGTCATTTAGGGATTAACAGAAAAAGAGCTGGAGCTCTGATTCCATGGTACTGGAGTACCAAACTCAGTGATAACTGATGAAATGGTAAGATTTTCATTGTAAATTTCAAGAAAAGGAAACTGTTGATACGGTTGATATGTAACAGTTATAGTTCTTTAAGTTACTTATTGCTGATTCTGTTTCCCTGGCCAAAAAAAAAAAAAAAAGGAGCGGAGAAGACAGTGGATACAATGAACTAAGAATGTTTCTTATTTCAGGCAAGTCAAATTAGAAAATCAGATTTGAGTCCTGGCTCTCAACAACTATGTGATCATGGGCATCTAGTAATGTAACCTTTTCAAGCCTGTTTTCTCATCTATCACATGAAAACAGCAGTAATATCTAAGTCACAGGCTTGTTGTAAGAATCATTATGTAAGGTATGTGAAACGATTTACAAACTGTTCTTTGTAAATGTTATCATTATCCTCTGCTCCTAGCAACACTCCTAGGTCTCATTCCAAACTAGTAATCTAATTTAAAATTAAGCTTCCATCCTATTAAACTGCTCAGTTGGAGGCTTCTCATTTCTTACTGGTCAAACTCAGCAAAGACCACAATGCCAAGTGAAGTAAAAAGGTTAGAGGATCTTCTATTATCTCTAGAAAGCTCTGTATATCCTATCATTACTCCTCCTGTCCATCTTATTTTGGCTACTTTATTTAAGGATAGACTCTTGAAAGAAATAAGTTGTAACTATTCACTTACCACCTCCCCTAAATTAAGGAAGGTCCATATAATACAAAATACTCACTTGGTATCCCAGAAGAAGCCTGTTTGGCAATACTGTACAATTTCCATGTTATAATTAACAATTTCCATGATATCCACCAGGGATTTGGGTTTGACACTTCATAAACAGCATAGTAAAGGGCAAGAAGGAAATCTTCATTAATAGAGTCTTTATGAAGCACAGACCTTCAATAAATAAGGCACCACTAGTTCCAAAACCCAACATTAATAACCCAATATATCTTCTGAAATAGCATGTCAAATATTTACTGCAGCGTTCTGTACTAGCAAATGATAAAAAACCAACCACCATGTCCATTAATATGAGTTGTTAAATTAAGGTGTATACATACATATTCACCCCTTAAAACGAATGAGGTGGTAATATACTGGTATGGAAAGAGTTGAATAAATAAATAAAGCAAATTGCAGAACAATGTGTTAAGTATGCTACCATTTGTGTAAAATAAGTCCTTATATTCTCATACACTTGTATATATATGGAATACTTGTAGAAGGATACACAAACTGGTAGTAACTGTTTGGGTGGCTGAGGTACAAGGACAGGAAAAAGATTTAACCTTTTCAATGTACATCTTTGTGTATCTTTTGAATTTTGTGCCATATATATATACTACCTTTACAAAAATAATTTATTTACATCTTTAGGCTTGATCTTTGGAATCTACATGGCAATATTAAATTGACTTTTTAGATGTTATTTATTCACAGCTGCTGACAGCTTGAGGAGACCCCTAATTACTAAAAACCATATATATATATATATATATATATATATATATATATATATATATTCAGAAAGATATTCTAGGATGATACCACAGGGTTTTGAACAAATCAAGGTTGAGAGAAGAGTTTAGCATAAACATGCTCTTTTGATTTCAATTAAAATTGGTACTCTAGGGGCCAGCCAAGTGGTTCAGTTGGTTAAGAGCTCGCTCAAGAGTTTGAGCTCTGAGCAACAGCAGTTCAAGTCCCGGCCCGAGTTGAGCAGCCACTGAGCTGCCAACAGGTGGCAGGATGACTCAACTAAAAAAAAAAAATTGGTACTCTTTAACAGAATCAGTCAACCTTGCCCCTTTCTTCTTTAGAAACCTAACTTCGTAAGTAACATTTATTAGATGCTTACTAAGTACCTGACACAGGGCTAAGAACTTTATATATGATTCTTATAAGATGAAAATTCATGTTTCCAATTTCTTGGAATAAATTTTGTATATAAAGCTTTTTTTCAAATTTATTATTTATATTTAGAATTTCCAGAAATGAAATAGAACTGAGTCAAAAGATTTCAAGTTTTTTTTTAAAGGCTGATAAAATAAAAATTAAAAATCTATTCATCTGACTGCCCTTTTTAACTCTGGTGATCCATTTTCCACCAATATATACTTTTCCTACTTTCCAATTTAAATCCAGAGATTAAATAAGTGGATTCTCAGTGATAGCCACTTATAGCTTTCATCTTTTGTCCCTCATTTCTACAATGTGTGATGATAATGTATCAGGCCTCCAATTTGTTAATGCCTTTGTAGAATTCAGTCCAGGAAAACACCTGGCTACAATATTTTATGCTATCCCTACAACCATTCTATCATGTCTCTAACAGGAAGTTATCAATCTTAAAATCCCATTATAACTTGTCCTAAATGAGATTTAAACAAAGGTTCAATATTCTTCCTCTAGCTTCATCAGAATTAGGTCAATGATCACCTTCTATCCAAACTGTTTCTCTTTTTTTGCAATTCAAGGTCTCCAGGAATCTATTCCTGATTTACTCTACTGGTCCTGCCACTAACCCACCTAGCAACATAATTCACTCTATAGGATACGGTGCTTCTTACTCTATTTCTGTATTTTTTTTTTTACTAAACAGTATCTTTCCCATCAAATTAAGCAGTCAAAAGAGTAGGAATTGGGGCCGGCTGAGTGGCTCAGTTGGTTAAGAGCTCGCTCAAGAGTTTGAGCTCTGAGCAACAGCGGTTCAAGTCAGCCCGAGCTGAGCAGCCGTGAGCTGCCAACAGGTGGCGGGATGGCTCAGCTAAAAAAAAAAAAAAGAGTAGGAATTGGTTCTATAATTGCCAGCTGCACATAAAACACCTCATCAAAATATAAAAGCTTTCTTCACTGATTTCTATTTAACCAATTTACTGGAGTGATACACTGCACTCCCATAGTAAAATACACTGAACAATGCCCACCACAAGCTGAACTCTTGAAGCTGGTAGACTACACTTTTTAGGAAACTCTCACACTATTGCACTATCCTCCTAGGTTTGTGTGCATAACAAGGGTCATGTTCTCCAACCTATTTATAAGTTACACTAGGTACTGCCATTACATAATCTAATTAAATATTACATAAATCAATGAAATACAAACATACAATCCAAAAGGTGTTTACATAAAAATTCAGTGGAATGCTTTGGAAAGACTCAATAAAAACAACTGTCAAATTATAGGCAGATGACAGAAGCTGGAATAAAATGGGGAAAAAAAAGGATTCTACAAATTACTTCTTAAATGTCTATAATCTTACTCTTTCAAAAAGGTCTGAAACTGAAATTTGTAGACCATACTTTATAGGAGTGGTTTATGGAAGAAATGATGCAGAATTCCAATCAAAGAACCCATACCCAGAGAAAAGACTGAAATCAAAACACTGTACTACCATTTTAACAGACTGATATTTCTAGGTTAAAAAAAACAGTTCAGTGTCGTTTATGATATGACTCCCTACTGTGACTCACTTGAAATTTCATCTACCAGCCCAATAAGAGGACTTCTACTATACACACATAAGGGCAGATCCCCCACCCCAAAGAAAAATGTAAGCCCACCTGACATTATAGCAGTGTAATATAGCATTAAGGGGAGCTAATATAACATTAAGCTGGGTTTGTTTCCCTGCCCCAAACTTACTTCCCCTGTAACCTTCAGTAAGTTAACCAAATCTCACTTCCCTTATCTAAAAACGAGGTATTAAAATTAAACCTCCTTCACAGGGTTTTGAGGATTAAATGACAATTCACATGAAAAGTATTTAGCATGGTGCCTGGCACATGTTAACTGCTATGTGTACCGCCAGCAAAAGACATGCCTATTCTCAGCCCTTACTAAAAAAAGTATCAATTTCAAAATCGAGTAATTTAAGCCCTATCTAAAATATAACTCAATATAACACTACAAGTAATGCAGCACTAGACAGAGTACTGCATTACTTAAGTGGCCGTTAACCAGAAATATATATCAGAACGTCTTAGTTGTCAAATTCAGAAGCCCAGGCTCTATCTCAATTGAATCAGGCTCTTCAGAGCCCAGGTATATATTTAAATATATTATATAGACTTTTAATATATTTGTATATGTATATATTTACATATTAAACTTCCCCCCAAGTGGCTCTGATGTAATTTGCTAAAATTACATCATGGTTCTGATGTAAATTGCTAAAGAACTGTTAAGATAAAATTATCGATGCTTTACTAAAAGGTTACCCAACTGTACTCACTCAACTATTGAAATACCACTAAAAAGTCAGGCAGATTAACATGAGTTAGTCAAACAAAGTAAATTTGAGGAAATGCTTGTGAAAACTACTATACAAGTAGATTTCAGGATTTCCTGGTTTTTCCTATGCAAATATATACGTCTGTAGATGTAAATCAAAACTGTTATCACCTCCAAGTATCACTCCTACTGAAATAAGTTTTTCCGGTACTAAACTGTATGACTTGCCTCATCAGCATTCCATTTCTAACTCTACCTTCATATGTTTAACTTGAACACAAGTCTTTAACATGCTTCCAAAGCAGGGTGTCTCAAACTCAGCACTACTGACCTTTTGTGCTGGATAATTTTAGGGATGGGGAAGGCACACACTGTCCTGTGCATTGCCAAGATATTTAGCAGCATCCCTGACCATTACCCACTAGATGCCAGTAGAACCCCACTTTATTCCAGTTGTGACAACAAAATGTTTCTAGACATCGGCAAATATCCTCTGGGGAGAGGGGGGCAAATCACTCCCAATTAGCTACTGCTCTAATAAATGTTTTTCCTTCCCGGCTCTCTTCAGACAATTTTCTCTTAGAGCATTACCTCAATTTCCTCACATAGGACAAAGTGAGCAGACCCAAAAAAAGGACTGGCTGGTGTTTTTTATTGCAAAAAAAAGCAATGATGTTAACTAGCACAAGTACTTCTCATTTAGCTATAAGCAACACATTGGTAGAAGTACGTTTGAATGCCAGCCAGTTCAAGCACTTACCAGCAGTGTGATCTTGAGCAAGTCATTTAACCTCTCCAAATTAGTTTCCTCATCTGCAAAACGTGAATAACAATATCTACTTTGCAGAGCTGCCATATTAGTGATAATTTAAAATAATACTGTGCCTGACACGTAGAACTGCAATGATAGCTACTATATTATTAACATCAAGGTCGATAGCATGGGAGGATATTGTAAACTCTCTGTAGTGCTTATACAAGAACTAAAACTTTATTCTGCATCAGAATCACCTATGATAGTTGTTAAACACTGAAGATCTCACCCTCCAAGAGGTACAGGGACAACACTGGAGAAAACTGATTATTTCTTTACTATTACACTTGACTCTGATGTACTCTCATGCTGTTGTAAAACTGAAACATTCTAAGACACAAGAAGCAAGTCATGAAAACCAATGAACCACATACTTGTTATATAGAACAAAATTACTTTAAAATAATGATGTTTTTAGTTTATTTTGAAGTTCATTTTAAAAACAAAGTTAAAGACAGTCGGAGAAAAAAATTGCACAAAATACTCATTAAATAAGTATGGTGATTAAATCAAAATAAAGGAAATATGTATTCTTCTGCAACTCCAGTAATGAGTTGTTGTCCTGAAGGTTCTTATACTCCAAAAAGGGGTGGGGGGAAATCATGGCAATTAAAGCTGCCTCTTAATCATGTAAATCTACAGTAGAAACCAAATTTTTTCTGTTCTTCCCAATAAGTCAGTTTCGATCTTCAAACTGTGCCTTGTTTTTTAAAAGATACGATGCTAGAAATTCAATGGGATTTGGTGGTCTGTAAGGGAAAAAAAAATCCAAAATTTAGAAATTTATATATTCTGGATGTGTTAATTTAAATGTACCGTTCCATAATAAAAATACATATTTTAAAGTTTAATTTTCTTTTTACACTCAAAGGCAATTTGTAGTAAATATATAGTAAACGTAATAGGCAAGTAGGTTAGCCAAGAATGTAGTTTAAAGAAACTGAAATTTTTGTATGGCTGAAATCTGGTTATGAACTCAATTCTACAATAAAACACAAGTTTCGAAGATGTACTAACAACTCGATGATGATTACCCAAGGGCATAATGACTTGAAGGGACCACAATTGAGGCTTCTGAAGTGCCGGTAGTATTCAGTTTCTTGATCTGAGTGCAGATTACATAGGTACGTTTGGTTTCTGAAAATTCATCAAGCTGCATACCTACAATGTTTAATTTTCTATTTGAGTATTATCCTTCAATAAGAATATAAAAACAATATAAAAACAATATAGTAAAAAGGCTGCAGCATCACCAAGACATGTAGATGAACTCCCCAAGTGACAAATCAAAGGAAGCAATATTCATTTAAACAAGTTGTGTTATGTTTCTTTTTAAGAAGTCATTTCTATTTTTCTTCAAATAATTTAAAGCAATAAATAGTTCTAATACCACCACCACACAGCACACCTGAGAAATTAAACATTTAAAATTAAGGGGTGTTATTTCATATTTACCACTTTTACATAAATTATCCTTGCTGAGAAAACAAATCCAAAGATGAAAACGGGGAAACGCCTATTTAAGCCCTACAAGGAAAAGGCATACTGATAACTGATTTAAAATGATCTTGAAACATTCCATTAACCCTTTAAACAGCCTTTTGAACTGCATAGTCAGAGAACATTTTTCAAAATTAATTTCATGGGGCCAGCCGAGTTGCGCGATGGTTAAGAACTGGTTTGGGACGCCAGACGGCCCCGGTTCAGATCCCACATATGAGGGCCAGTGACACTGCCCTCTACAGCTAAGATGCTAAACAACAGCTCAACCTGGAGCTGGGCTGCCGTGAGTAGCCCGCGATGGCGTAGGCTGCAGCCCCTGTGGCAGTGGGTTGCCATGGGCTACCGTGTGTAGCCAGCAGCCAGCGTGAGCGGCCAGCAGCCGCTGTGAGCGGCCGTCCAGAAGCCGGCGACTGATCTGCCTCTCCCGGGAAGAGCGCAATGATGGTGCCAACTTGGGTCAGTGAAGCAACGTCCTCCACAACTAGACTGAAGAACAAAACGACAGCAACTTGTCTGTTCCCCTTCCCCCAATTCCCCAGTGGTGTTCCCATATCCCCAATTCCCCCAATAAAAATCTTAAAAAAAAAAAAAAAATTAATTTCATGAATCCTTTTACCAGACTCCTTACTTAAAAATTGTATTTACTAATAGCATGTTACTTAAAAACTTCAAATTTTTTCTTCCAGTATGTAAAGTAATATTTAAATTTCTAACATAGTATATTAGCCTTCTTTAAAGAACAAATAACAGATGTCCATATTTCAACTGTCAGTAGCAGAGCCAAGACATACTGTAGTCATAAATGAATCCTGTTTTATAAACAATCTAAAACAAATATTTAATGTTTATCATATAATTTTACACAAAAAATTAATATACCTATTTTAAATCAATAAGTCACACTAACTGTAAGATATATTTACATCAAGTTCCTTATCGAGTTATGTCAGCTTGCTACAATGTTCATTATTATTCTTTGACTAAAACATAATCTACACATAATAAATGTTTACTAATATAACTTAAAAAGAAATTTTTTTATTGGATTTGCTTACACAAAAGTATTTTGGTAGAATTACTGGGGAAGAACATGTACAGAAAAAACTATAATCTTGTTAATAAATAAATGTAAATTAAAACAACTTGGCAAAATATTTTTATAACACTCATGCTGGGGAAAAAAACCCCACTTATGCTGTTGAGGCTAGGAATAAACTTTTAGACATAAATATGGTAATATGTGTCAAACACCATAAAAAGTCATGTGCTTTGAACTAGCAAACCAATTCTTGGGAATTTATCATAAGAAGGTAATTAAACAAAAACAAAAGAGGCACGAAAACAGATAAACTGCTTGGTGATGATGAATAACAAAGGAAACTGGATCTAAATGTCAACAATGAGAAAATGGCTAAATTAATTGTGGTACTATTATAATTTAAATTATAATCACGAAGGCTATGCAGAGATATGGGAAAAGTTTTATGTTATAACATTAAGTAAAAAGGAGATGATATAAAATTGCATGTATACCATGATTACAAATCTTTATAAATATATATATGAACTAAGACTAGTAAAAAAAAAATTAAAGTGTCTGAACTGAGATTATGGTTGACAAAAAAATCTTTTAACATCCATAAATTCTTTATATAGGAAAAAAATATTAACTAATGATATTTCAATTAGGGAAGTTTTATTTTGCTTTCTCTGGTAACTCCTTTCGCAGACACTATTATCTTACCTTTCCTTTGCAAGCACAGCAAGTCCCTGTAATAAGATAGGCACAACTGTCTGATCCAGGTAGGCACGAGTTGGCAAAGACTGAAGATCCACTTTCTGTTTTGATGACTTTTCTGCATTAATCTTCTCATTTTCTACTATTCTCTAATGAATTAAAAAAACATGCACGAACATTATAAATAACTATATTATTTTGAGTACTAAACAAAAATTAATGGAAACATGATGCTAATAGAAAAACAAGTCAATGATTAGAAAACTGGTATTGACTGCCAATCTCTCCGCCAAAATAAAATCAGACCCATCTCTAAATTTCATTCAAGCTTCTTCTCTCTGAAGGCACCATAGTATCTCATTTTTTTAAGTCGTATCTCCAGATCCTACTCTTTCTCCCTTTCCTCTCGCTTTTGAGAAGTAAATGCAAGTCCTTTTCCTTGTTTTCATGAGAATACATTCTTACAATGTACTTCAGAAAATCTGGACATGAACACTAAGTAGCACTGAACCACAGTGAGAAAGCTAGTCCTTCTTCAATTCTTTCATCACAGATAATATCAAGGACAAAGTCGCAGCTTGGTGCTAGTATGTCTTAAACACTTCTCTAATATTTGCAAAACTCTCTTCTTGGAGCAAGCAGGCTTCAGGCTCAAAGCCTTCCACTGTAAACAGAATCCACTTAAATGTATTACCACTGTTTTGTATCCACTGTTTTCACTTTTATAGTTAGCCTCTACCACAACGAAAATGTTTTTTCCATTTATCTTTCTTTTTTTACAGAAATGCATCCATGATTTTTAAGAGTGAATAGATTTAAGAAAAAATATTAATAATAAACAAAAAACGGGAAAATGACTAATATGGAAAAGATGATTAATGTTATATTCAAATGATATTTAGGAAACAATGACTTGTACTTTCTACTCCTAAGAACCCCCAAATTTTGGACTTTTCACATAGATTCATCTGACATCCAGAGTATCAAAAACTACTTTATTGAAAAACTTTGCCTTCTTTTGAAAATCTACCATTTTAGAAATTTAGAAATAATCAGCTATCTAGAACACAAAACACTATTAAGGACACTTCTATATAAATAAACTTTTGCTCCAAACATACTCAAACTAAATATAAATGAATCAACAACAAAAAATATTTTTCTACATTTAATTTTTTTTAGATTTAATTTACTTTGTAAAAAGTGAGAAGAAACTTTAATCACATATCTACAACATGTATACTATAGTTTCCAAAGATACTTCCCACAACTACGGCTTGCAACTATTCTAGTTTTGCTTATGATTTTTCAATCTAATTTTAGTTAAGACTTAGTAAGAAAATAATTTTCTATACATAATTAATGTATAAAATAGCTATTTATTTGCCCATGGATTACTTACTGGTCATTGGTCAATTTCAACAGACAATATCTATATGACAAAAACTTGTCAATTACATGACATTTCAATGCCTTCAATAAGAAACAGCAATGCCTAAGCAACTCATATAGATCCTATAAAAACTCCTTGACCAAACCTCTCATTTGTTTCATTCAAATATTTACTGAATATTGACTATATGCCAAATTGCTATGCTTAATTTTGTTAAGTCAAAATCCTCAATTAATCTAAAAAATATATACCCAAACTACTACCAAAAAACAATAAGCTGTTGATGGTGTAGAACAATGATCACAAAAAGAAAAAAATGAGGTGAGCCCTATGATTACCCAAGCTCACTGCTTCCTGCCTGGAGAATTTACAACATGCAATGCAGGGAGAGAGAACCAAAGCAGAGCCCAGCAGTTTCCCT
The DNA here is from genome assembly GCF_001890085.2 of Hipposideros armiger. Classification (NCBI taxonomy): domain Eukaryota; kingdom Metazoa; phylum Chordata; class Mammalia; order Chiroptera; family Hipposideridae; genus Hipposideros; species Hipposideros armiger. Next base: position 361,784 of record NW_017731557.1, read on the forward strand.
CAGTTGAGAAGTTAAAAATTCAGGTAGATCAAGAAAGACAGGGCCGGCCAAGTGGCTCAGTTGGTTAAGAGCTCGCTCAAGAGTTTGACCTCTGGGGCCAGCCGAGTGGCGCATTGGTTAAGAACTGGCTTGGGACGCCAGAGGGCACCGGTTCGGATCACACATATGAGGGCCAGTGACGCTGCCCTCTACAGCTAAGATGCTGAACAACAGCTCAACCTGGAGCTGGGCTCCCGAGAGTTGCCAGTGACAGCATAGGCTGCAGCCCCTGCCGCAGTGGGTTGCCATGGGCTACTGTGTGTAGCCAGCAGCCAGCGTGAGCGGCCAGCAGCCGCTGTGAGCGGCTGTCCAGAAGCCGGCGACTGATCTGCCTCGTCCGGGAAGAACGCAATGATGGTGCCAACTTGGGCCAGTGAAGCAACGTCCTCCACAACTAGACTGAAGAACAAAACGACAGTAACTTGTCTGTTCCCCTTCCCACAATTCCCCAGCGCTGTTCCCATTCCCTAATTCCCCAATAAAAATGTTTGGTGTTTTTTTTTTTTAAAGAATGCTTGAAGGAATACAAAAACAACCAATACCCAACAAGGTAAAATTAATGATGCTCAGCTTCCTGTAAGAAATTGTGAATCAGCAAAGCAGCAGGAAAACACTACCTATGATGAGTAGAAAAACCAATCCACAGAAAAACCCAGAAATTATACAAATGATAGAACAGGCAATGCCATTAAACCTGTTATTATTCCATACATTCAAGAAGATAGAGGAGGAGCCAGCTGAGTTGGTTAAGAGTTGGCTTAAGAGCGTGAGCTCTGAGCAACAGGGTCGCTGGTTCAATTCCCACATGGGCCAATGACGCTGTGCCAGAGCTGAGCTGTCACTGAGATGTCAACAGGGGATGGTTCAGCTGGTGTAACAACAAGGTTGCCTGTTCGATGGTGGGCTATGCCCACCCGCAACTAAGACTGAACTTGGCACCTTGAGCTGAGCTGCCGCTCGGATGGCTCAGTGGATAGGGCGTGCGCTCTTAACAACAAGGCTGCTGGGTTTGACTCCCGCATGGGATGGTGGCTACGCCCACCTGCAACTAAGATTGAACACAGCACCTTGAGCTTAGAGGCCACGAGCTGCCAACAGGAAGCCAGATGGCGAATGGCGCCCTCCACAACGAAGGCTGAAGAACAACAACTTGGCTGGTTGCCTTCCCTTATTTCCCAACACTGTTCCCCTACCTCAATTCCCCAATAAAATCTTTAAAAAAAAAGAGGAAAGCACAAACAAAATACTTCAAAGTATTTGAAGCAATGGCTGAAATGTTTTCAAATTTCATGAAAACTCTAAACCCACAGATCTAAAAAACAAAAACTTCTAAAAAGTACACCAAGACACATCATAATCAAATTATTTAAAACCTGTAATAAAAATTTTAAAGAACCAAGAGAAAAGACATTAAATATGAAGGAGCAAAGGTAGGCATGATAGCAGACTTCCCATCAGAAACAATGTCAACCAGAAGACAGTGGACTAAATCTACACCCAGCAAAAATATCCCAAAAACAAAGGCAAAATAAATGACCTTTTCAGACATTCAGAAGTTTAAAGAATTCCTTAGCAGCAGACCTGCATTACAAAAATGTGTTAAAGGAAGCCCTTCAGGTGGAAGGAAAATGGTAACAGATGGAAGTCTGGATCCACACAAAAGAATAAAGAACCCAGAAATGGTAAATACGTAGATAAAGGTGAAATACTTTTTTCTTATTGTTTAAATCTCTTTAAAGAAAACTGACATTTTAAAGAAAAAATACAAATTATCTATTGCAGGATTTATAACATATGTAGAAGTAAAATATATGATAACATTAGTAACAAAGGCCAGGAGAAAAGAAATGGAAGATTACTGTTGTAAGGTTCTTATGCTATACATGAAAAGATATAATGCCACTTGACAATGAATTGTGATAAGTTAAACTTGCACACGACAGACTCTAAATAAACCACCTGAACAATTTATAATAAGACAAGAAAGAAAATAAAGTGTAATCATAAAAGAAAAAGCAGCAGCTGTAGAATAGTGGCTTCCAGACTTTCACATATCACAAACAAGTAAAATAGAAATAAAACAACACAATGAATAAAGAAACTAACATAGGGTTGTTAATTCTATTTTGCCAAGTAAAAACTTACTAATAAACCTAATTATTACTTGACTATCACCATTAATTCATAAAAGAACAGGCATTTTAAAATTATAAAAGCAGGAAGACCAATCACCAAATAATGTATCATTATAAAACACTCACTCTATTCACCTTATTTTTTCTCATTTTACCATGGAAATTGGTCTGAGGGTTTGAAAAAAAGCATTTGGGTATCACTGCTCTACAGTAGCGTGGCTCTGGCTTCATATACAAGCACCATCAAAAAAAGACTATGCTGATGCCTAAAAAGGAGTCTCTTAAATGACTAGAACACAAACTGGTGTAGACTATCCTCACCTGATTCAGCATAGCAATTCAACTAAAAACTTTATTATGAAGAAACAAATTCTCTTCCTAATGCTGAATCAAAGCAATAAACATTCCTAGCAATTTTATAGGCACAAAGTAGTCATTCCGCATGCCAGCAAACTCTAGGAGTTAGTCAAGATGGTCAATACAATTTAATTGTACTTTTAAAATGTGAATTTGCCTAGGTTTAACACATAGTTCTCCACTTACCTCTGTGACCTTGGACCAGTTACCCAAATTATCTGAGCCTTATAGAGCTGAAGATGTATGCAAATTACTTAGGAGTGTGCCTGGCACATGGTAAAAGAAACATTAGAAGCTGTTACTATTATTACTGTTTGGAAATGCTCCTGCCCTCATTTACCCAAAATTTATCACCAATAATGTCTTTCCTTTTGTAGTAAAATACACATATCTCCTTCAGGAAGCCTCTATTTTCCTAACCAATTGAATCCAGCTCTGGTTAATTCATTTGTTCCATCGTTTATTCATTCATTTACAAAGTAACTTCTACCATGTAAGTTAAAAACAGTGTCTACTATGTGTATGGCTTCCATCTGATTACTGCATTTTGCAAAGAAATCACTATTTATTAAATGTTGACTCCATCGACACACAATTCTGCTACAAAGACAATGGATTTTTTACTTTTAATGTGCAGTTTTTCCAAAGCAATATCCCAACAGATGCATTAACAGTTACAAAAAAAAAAAAAATCTAACAGTCTCCACTAGTAATGTATGTTTGTTTTTTTGTATCACTTTCAGAATTTCAACCTCTTGGCCCTAAACTAAATTGTACGTCTGTATATCACTGTTAGTACCACTAATGAAACAAGCTATCCATAATTTGATACTATTTGGTATATGATAAAGTTTTCTCTTGTGCAAAGCAACTTAGTAAAAATGGATCCCGAGTTTTCTCCAGCTCTTAAAGAGACGCATAGAAACTGGGCATGTTACCTCGACGTTATCTGTGAGGCCGTACTCAGAGTGAGGATTTTCTGCAACCTATAAAACAAAACACAGATCACAGAGACATCAGCCACCCTTTCTCGCTGCACATCGCCACCCTGAATCCAAGGCCTACTGGTACCTGCGTCTGTCCCTCCAGCATCTGCTCTGGCTCCATGGCGGACCCTGCAAGTCAGTCCCCGGATACCAGTCTTGGAAAACAAGAAAAACCGTGAGTTACCCAGGTGATTTCAACACGAAGACGCCAGGATGGAGCCCAGCCCAGCCTGCGACCCCGCCCCTCACCCCCACCTGGGCGCGGAAGCACCCTGAGCAGTAGAGGAGCAGGATGGAACAGTCCACGGCCCGACATCCGCATCAAGTCCGAAAGCTCCACGGTCCCAAGAACCTACAGTAAGTAGGGAAAGAGGGAGAGGAAGATGATTACCCGCGCCCAGACGTCCGTTTCTAAGAGCCCTGCACCGCGCCACCAACTCCCAGCACAAACCGCTTCCGCCGTAAGTGACGGTTGTCGCACGACTGCCGCGCTTGCGCAGAACTCCCCAGCGGGCCTGGGGCTAGGAGGAATCCTGACCCGATGTGAGTTTATCGTACTCTGTACGGTTTGCAGTGTGCTAGGCAAAGTCTGGCCACCTGGTCTACGAGAGAATCATTCCTCGACCTGCCCAGCCATGGGGATTACCACCCCAGCTGCAGACCCAGTGACTAGCCCAGCTGACAGGGAGAGGTCGGCCCGGGCAGACCTTGGTGCTGCCTGAAAGCTTCTGCCGAAGCTCTTCCTCACGGAACCAAGACCACTTGCTGGATAGTTTTTACTAGAAAATCTCAGACCCAAGGCCTTCAGTCTTCAAGAGAATGTCAAGTTTTACCCTAAAGCCAAAGCATGGGGAAGAAGCAGTGTTTGGGGGTTTCGTAGTAAGCCTAAATTCTTAAACCTGTGAATACGTTAATGCTACCTTACGTTTTTATCAAGATTAACAATGCAACTAACTGGATTTCCAAACCATGATACTATTGATACTATTGTATTTGTAAAAAATATTAAGAATAATTTGCTTCCTATACAAAATTTGTAAATAGCAAACAGGATCTATGAAATCAGATTGTTATAATTCCAATACATTCCAATAATTGTAATGTAAATATAAGTGATAGTCATTAAAGTTCCTGCCTTTGATTCAATAATCCCACTTGTAGATGCACTTTATGAAAATTTGAAAGTTTCATATCAACTATTTGGAGACTAAATTGTGGCATATCAATATAATGGAATATAAACCATTAAAAGACATGACTAGAAATACGTAAATATTTATGATTATAACATTGAGTTTTTTAAAAGGGTCTACTACAACTTCATTTTGCTACTCTAAAAACTGCATGGATAAAGATCTAAAGTAAATGAAATTTGTTTAGGAGCTAGACTAGTGGGTACATTTTTAAAGTTTTATAATGTATACTTGATTAGTATTGTAATTGATGACAGCTACCATATGGCACTTTGAGGATTTTTCATGTAAAACTAATGCAAAGATAATGGATGCATATGTATAGGATATAGAAATTGACTAGTACATAGATGAACTCAAATTAAGATTAAATACTTTTCAGGAGTGGGAAGTAACAGCAAGTAAAGCCAGAGAATAATTGGGGAAACTTAAGAGAATAGTTATGTGCATTGTTATATTGTCATATATCCATATATTTCCCAATACATAGTAAGCACTCAATATATATTTCCAAATTCCAGAAAGTAACTGAGAGCTGCTAATTTACATTTTCTAAGTACTGACAATTTTAGTAGCATAGGAAGCTAGACTGAACTTCAAGGCAGGGACCTTGTCTTCTAATCTTTGTATTTCACACAGTGCCTGGTACATTGGAGGTGCACAACATTGAGTTGATCCATATTCAGAATTGGATATTAATTCTGACACTTCTGAAGACAAAAAAAGACAATATAAAAATAATGACTGAAGGGAGCAGCACAGAGCAATTAACTATCAGCCAGGTTTCTCTCAATCTAGAGAAGAATTATCAGTGTGGTTTACAAAGAAGCTCCACTAGAGTTTTTATATTTACACATTATTAATTGAAAGAGTCTAAGAACAAGCCAAAGCAGCAGAGAGAGGGGCAGAAAAAAGTGACAGCTGGAAATGATAAGTGAATTAGCAAGAAAGTAATAGGAAGTATAAAGTTAATTGAAGATATTGCAGAATGCTGAGTTTTGATATGAATTAATTCTAAAGAAGATAACCCTGGGAACCATGATTATGACAGAAATTTGCAATAATGTGTACTGTCTAGAAAGCAATACATTTGATAATGAGAACATTTAACTCGTACTTGAACTTGTAGTATCAAACTTTGTTCAGGACTCCTCTCTGCTTCTGTTATGTTCTTCTATGGTACCTACCTCATTCTGCCTTTTGAGCTCTTCAAAGGCACAGATTTTATTATAGTCATCTTTGTGTTTGCTTGTTTCTTATATTCAATAAATATATTTTCAAAAGGAGTGAATCTATAGGGAAAGCAAGACTTGCATCAAAGTTCTACTCTGTAGATTTCCTGTCTTTCTTGGGATTTTAGGGAGATAGTAGCTATAGATTCTTGAACTAGAACTCTAGAATCTAGAATAAGAAAGAAAAACTGTTGATCCCCTTTTTAAAGACTTGGTGCAAATTCCATTTATATAACATTAACCTATCAGACAGGCAAGACCTGTTTAGGAACAATACAATATGTGTAGAAGTGAAACACTTGATTTGGGAATAAATATTAAAACCTGATTTCTGGGCCGGCAAAGTGGCACATTGGTTAAGAGTTGGCTTGGGATGCCAACTAAGAGCAGCAGGGCCCGGTTGGGATCCCACAAGAGGGCCAGTGATGCTGCGCCCTCTACAGCTAAGATGGTGAACAACAGCTCAACCTGGAGCTGGGCTACCATGAGTCACCGGCGGTGGTGTAGGCTGCAGTGCAGCTACAGTGGGTTGCCGTGGGCTACTGTGTGTAGCCAGCAGCCAGCGTGAGCGGCCAGCAGCCACCATGATCCACCGTCCGGAAGCCAGCGACTGATCTGCCTCGCCCGGGAAGAGCGCAATGATGGTGCCAACTTGGGCCAGTGAAGCAACATCCTCCACAACTAGACTGAAGAACAAAACGACAGCAACTTGTCTGTTCCCCTTCCCCCAATTCCCCAATAAAAATCTTAAAAAAAAAAAAATCAAGTTGAGCAGGTTAGGTAACAATGTATGCTCTTACACCTATTACTATTTCAAAACCATGAGCTCATTCACACTTTCACTAGTAACAAATCTTCTGTAACTAGAGAATCTCTAACTGGTATCTCAGTTTTGTTATGGTGTGTTTGTTTTTAAATTTTGAGTCACATCTCCTAAGCAATAGATTTCACATAAAAATTAGAATTCTGGCTTCTCTTGAAATACTTTTAAAATCTGGAAACAGTAGACCACACTGAAAGGCAAAAATCAGCTGGAGCTAGCTGATTAACAGCTATCCCATCTAATAAAGGAAGCTACTCTCCAGTTTCTCATGGTCTCCATCATTCACATCATATATGCATTTTTTAAAATTCCACACCCACACATGGGACTCATCTGACTACTCACATATCTGACCACTGCTGCTAGTTGTTATTTTAGTTTTTTGGCCACTGCATTAGACTATAAATTTGATCTCATTCCCAACTATATTCCTGGCACCTTACTCATTGCCTGGGATGTTGTCTAAGCTAAATAACTATTTGTTGAACAAGTGAATGAGTAACATATGCCACAATGTGAACTCAATACAGGGAAATGATTAATTGTCCACAATTATGTTTCTGCTTATTAACACAGCTATAGGATGATACTCCCCTAATTGTTACTCCACTCCTCCCATCCCTCACCAACCATGTCTTTTGTTTAAGTTTTCTGGTTTTTTCAAAATCATCTCCTCTCTTGGTTCTAGGTGTGCCATTTTATTTTACTTACTATTATTTTTTTAATTTAAAAGAGGTCCTTAATATCTGTCATTGGTCCCTACTTCAACTAATCCAGCGTATCTCAAGCTAAAGATTTAGGGAGTTCCTTAAAAGAGAAGTAGAGCTAAAATATCCAAAAAACTATTTGGTAGTAGTTACTTCGTAAATAGATTAATGGGTTAAAGTGATAAAGTGACCAAATGTCCTGGATTAGTTAGCACAGTACTCAGCTCCTCCTTTTTGTCCTGGTGACACTGGCCCAGATTCCATTCAAGATTAAGTGTCCTGCAAGTTCTTACCATCTGAAAACTGGGAGGCTGTCACACTGTAAATTAAATGGCTGAGAAGGTTAGAATCCTCAGTCCAGGCAGATGATAAGGCCAGGGTAACATTTAGGCACTATTTTTCTTGAGATAAATTTAGAAAGATGTTAATTCAGAAAATGCGTTTGATTGGGATATAATTCCAAGAGGCAGAAGATGTGTACTGAGATTACTAAAAATTGAGATCCCAGTACTTTCTGAATTCTGAAATGGCATTGTAGGTGTACAAGACAAAAACAAATAAATTGATTAAGCTTTCTTATGTTATAGGACTTATGCTGGAGGCTTTAGATTTATTTTTTCATTTTGTAATTTCTTATTCAGTTCATTTTACAGAGGAGTTAACTAAAGAACTTGTTCCATATCACACAACTAAGTGGCAGGACCAGAATATCAAGCCCAGTCTTTCTGACTCTCAATTTCATATTTTTACCATACCAAAAAATAAAAAATGGCCAAGGTACAGAAATGCACAGTCAATAGTAAGTACAACTGGATAACAGAGACTTAGCAAGTGGAAGGCCAACGGCCAGAAACTCAACACCTGGATGACCAGGAATGAAAGATCACTCCTGCTCCAGGGGCTAAAAATGTATTTATTTCATAATTAATAAAATATAAACAGATTATATAAAAATGTTTTTCTCTGGAAGCCTAGATTTTCACCTTAAGGCCTGAAGTAGATGTGTCAATAACTAACACATGCTGTTGGGCAAGTAACAGATGACTAGAGCCTCAAATTTCTTCTTTTAAAAAATGGAAACAACATCACTTAACTCAAATAGTGATGATTACATAAGACAGTAAAAGTTAAACTGCTTAGCCCACAATATGGGTTCAATAAATGTTAGTACAAGTAGTCATCATCATCAGCGTTGTTGTTGTCTCCTTAAATTTAAGTATGTTAATTTACCTCATGGTTGAAACTAAGAAGGTTTTTATAATTCAGAAAAGTGGTTGGGATATGCTTTCTTAGATGAGCGATCCATCCTAAGCTGCAATGTGAACCTGAGGTAAAAGGAAATTCTATATATAATCATGGTGGTAGAGTACTTGCAAAAATGCCACAATAATTCTATATAGAATTCCATATATATAGAATTACAGGTGTATATATATATATATATATATATATATATATATCCCTATAATTACAAATATCTCTTTACAATGTGACTTTGCCACTCCTCCATCAAGATGTACAATTTATTTTCCCATCTCTTAAATTTGAGTTGGCTTTATGACTTGCTTTCATGACAGAATGCAACAGAAATGACATTGTGCAACTTTAGAGTTTAGGCTTCAAGAGGCCTTGCAACTTCCACTCACACTCTCTCAGAAGCCAGATGCTATATAAAAAAGTCTGGAATATCCTGCTGGAGACACATACCCCAGCCAATAGCCACCAGCAGCATGTGGACATGTGAGTGAGGATAGCTAGGTCACCCAGCCCCAGTCAAGCCATCAGATGACTTCATCTGCATGAATAACCCTCGGTAAGGCTAGCATAAGAACCATCCAGCTAAGCCCAGCCCAAAATGCTGACTCATAGAATTGTAAGTAAATAAATAGCTGTTACCTTAAACTGGTAGTTTGGAGGGGCTTATTACATAACAATAGATATCTACAACAATCACCATTTTGAATTGTTTTCCAAATTATTAATATTTATCAAATGAATACCAAAAGCAAGGCATCAGGCTAGATGCAGAAAGTGAGATGAATTGTGTAAAGTTTGGCCACTGCAATGAAATAAGTTTATAATCTATATCAGGAGGTGATAAAATATGTAACTATTACGCCAGGCAATATATTAAAAGAGCCATTGAGTAAAACAACCATATTGTCATAAGAATTAAAAAATAGGATCATTTCTGCTGGAGGTGATAAGGGAAGGATTAATCAAGAAGATAACATTACAGTTAAGCCTTGAAGGATTTTGACAGTGGAGGTAGGAAGAGAAGAAATTCTAAGAGAAAGAAAAATGACATGAGGATAATCATAGTCCAGGGAGAGAGTAAAGAACGCTCAGATACTTGTCAGCAGCTTTAGTTGGATATAATACATGTGGCTATGAGAGGGCCATTCTTCATTCAACAAATAAGCAACAACTTCATTGCAGGCACTGCCTACTACTGTGTCATGATGTAATAGATGTGGAAGCTGAAACATAGATATGGAAACTGTCACTAATCCAAGCTCACAGAAAGTGTTGGAGCAGGGATTTGAATGCAAACATTCTGATTCCAGAACCACTCTTTTGGGCCATGTCTTGATTAAGTTAAAAAGTTAGTTACATTGTAAATATTTCTTAGGGGGCCAGATGGACTCACGTCCTGTTGGGAAGACCACTTCATAGTCGGTGTAGAGGCCTGACCACCGCACTGTATTTCTGAAGCTGATGTTGAATAATATTGTATGTCAACTATAATTATATATACATATAGTCACGGGACATGGAGTAGAGAGTGGGAATGGAGTCAATGGAATTGTAATAGATAAGCATGATATCGGGGGGGGGAGGGCAATAGAGGGGGAAAGAGGGGTTGTTACTTTGTGAGGGTGAAAAGGATAACTATTGCATTGTTCTGTACACCTGAAACTAACAATAAAAATTAAAAAAAAATAAAAGCTATGAATTATTAAAAAAAAATTAGTTACATAAGGAAAAAAATATCCTGGCACCAAACTGAATATCCATTAATCCCTCAACAGTTAAATGGTAAAATAAATTGTGGTAAATTCATATAATGGAATATAGCAGTGAAAATAAAAGTACTATAGCTGTACAAAACAAGGAGGAATCTCCAACACTTAAACATTGAGCAGAAAAAGCTAATTAAGAAGAAAACATGCAGGATAATTGTGTAAAAATCAGGCAAGATTATGCAACATGATGTTTAGAGATAACTACATACATTGCAAAACTAAAATGAAAGGCAAAGAAATGATGAGCACGAAATTCAGGATAGTGGCTTCCTCTAGAGGGGGAGAAAGATTGAAATTAGGGAGGGGCTCAGCGTTCTTCAAGGAACTGGTTACATTCGTTTTTCTTAAACTGGATGCTGGTTTTTTTTAAATTATACATGTTACATACATCTTGTTTACATGATACATGTATAAATGTAATAGATTTCACACAACAAAAAGTACTGTGGGGTTCAAAAGTGAGAAGTCAGAAATTGAAATGAATCAGATGTTAGGGAAGGCATTTCAGAAAAAACAGAGGTAGTAAAGGGGTGAGGGAGAGGAAAAGTAGGAAAGAAACAGGGAAGTGGTCATTTTCTTTACAGTAGCCTATATATGTAGGGAAGTAGTGGTGGGGAACAATTAGATGAAGTTGTAGCCAGAATGTAGAGATTCTTGGAAGCTGGCATGAAGCATTTGTAAACCTTACACTTTAAACAATGGGGACTTTGTTATCAGTTAGTATTCCTTAGTTGTAGGTAACAACAACAACAACAAAAAACAATTATGACTAACCCAAATATAAACAGAAAGAGGAGAGAGAAGAAACGAGGGGGTAGAGAGACGGATGGAGAGAGGAGGGAACGAGAGGAAGGAAGAAGAGCAACAGAAATAGAGAAACAGACCAAGTAGTTTATTGGATAGGTTACATTATCAAGTGACCAGTCTAGGAACCTGGCATCTCTGGGGATCTAAGTGAGATGAACTGATAGACCAGCTCTTTAGAGCACTCAATTCCTACTACCTTCTATCCAAGTGTATCTCCATCCAAGATTCCAGTTTCTAGGAGAGTATCAATGACCTAGTGTTTCTACCTCTGTGATCTGCGAGGTGGGGCTCTGTGCTTGCAGCTCATTACAATACAGGCAGCAGAGGTGTAGGTAGATCGCTAAAGGAAGGTGCATCGAACAGAATCTTTTTTTCCCAAAAAAGGCCCAGCCTGGATTCCCCAGTAAACTACGGGATGATTACTCTGCAAGACTTAAGGGTTCCCTTATTCAAACAAATTAAATCTTCATCTAAACACGTACTAATTTAGTTATACCTCTGGAATCGCTGACTTCATTCCATTGAGCTAACATTTGCGTTTCGAGTGACCTTAAATTTGTACGTCTTTACTACTGCTCCCATCTCAGATAATTTCCAGATCTGGTACCCACTGATTATGAGATAGAACTGAGGTTAATTATCCTTTGCGGAAGATTGGCAGAAAATGCTGAAAGAAATGCATATAAGAAAACGATGACGCTCCGAGACTGAAACCCTGCGACCTAGCCGAGCGACCCCAAACCGAGGCCGTCCCTACTGTGAGTTGATGACCAACGTTTCCAGCTAAGGAGCTCCCAGGGGCGGTTAAAGCCGCAGAGCGACAGTCACAGAAGAGCACGTAGAGCCGAACTGCACACTGGGAACTTTAGTTCCTCAGGGAAGGGACCGGGGGGCGGACGCTGCACAAGCGCACTAGGCGCTTAAGGCAACAAAGACGGCAGCGTGCGCGCGCGCGCCGGAGAAAGACACGGGAGGGCGTGCGCGCGCGGCTGCCGCTCTGAGCTACCAGAGGCGGATGAGAGGACAGAGAGAGGGAGGGGCAGGAACCAACGACCGCAGGAGGAGGAGGAGAAGGGGTTGTGCTCCCGGCCTTGAGAGGAGAAAGGGGCGGGGCCGGCGAGCAGCGTGTGGAGGTGCCGAGCTCTTGGGACCTGCCGGCGCGCGGGGGTCTGTGGCCCTCGTCGTCCCAGTGGCCGCTGCCGTCGCTTGGTCGCCGTCGGTCTGCGGGAGGCGGGTTATGGCGGCGGCGGCAGTGGGAGCTGTGAATGAATTCTCCGGGTGGACGAGGAAAGAAAAAAGGCTCCGGCGGCCCCAGCAGCCCGGTGCCTCCCAGGCCTCCGCCCCCCTGCCTGGCCCCCGCCCGTCCCGCCCCCAGGCCGGCCCCGCCGCCGGAGTCGCCGCATAAGCGGAACCTGTACTACTTCTCCTACCCGCTCTTCGTAGGCTTCGCGCTGCTGCGTTTGGTCGCCTTCCACCTGGGGCTCCTCTTCGTGTGGCTCTGCCAGCGCTTCTCCCGCGCCCTCATGGCCGCCAAGAGGAGCTCCCCGGCCGCGCCGACGTCGGCCTCATCCCCGGCGCCAGTGCCGGGCGGGGAGGCTGAGCGAGTCCGAGCCTTCCACAAACAGGCCTTCGAGTACATCTCCGTTGCACTGCGCATCGATGAGGACGAGAAAGGTAAGCGGAGGACTAGAGGGAAGGGGCTGCGGCGCCGGGAAGACATTGGTGGGGGGTCGCCGAAAGAGGGCAACACCTGCGTCCCTTTCCTCCGGGAGCGGGCGGTGCACCCCCGGAATTGATCCGCCCCATGAGACTGCTTCCCCGCAGTCAGACCTTCATCCTCTACGATTCTCAGTTAAAATCTCTCCCCTTTCAGGGCACGCTAGCTGTCGACTTTGTTTCAGACACCAACCTTCCCCTACACTTTTCATGACCCAAGTCTCTATGAGATAATCCAGACGTGCCGATGACAGTGACAGTTGTCCTAGAGTGACCACACGGATTCTTTCTAGCACTGTAAACAGTGTGTCTTCCTTTGAGCCAGGTTTCCAAAAGGTTTTGATATCGAAGAAGCTGTGCCTTGTTATAGGCTTTTAATGAAAGCAGAGTACTGTAGTGTACGAAAAAAAAAGAACAAATGGTGACTTAATTTTGAAAAGAACAGCTGCCTATGATTACAGCTGAATTTGCATTTTTTAAAGTTTTACGGCAGTCACTTTATCAGTTTAATGGCTGCTAAGTATTTTTCAGTAAAGTTTTATTTTAGCATAAAACTTTTGCTCCTGGTTACTTTGATTTTTATCTAAATCAGTATTCCAAGAAAGCCTCTGAGTTTCTAAATTGAAATGTTAAGTGAACGAATAGGATAAACTTATACATATCATTTTACAATAAAACTTAAAGTAAAGATGTATGTTTTTGAACGAAAGCAAGGATACTACATCCTTCAGATTTCTTTTCAGCTGATGTATTTTAGCCTTTCTATGTATCAGGCACTGAGCGCTTAATTTTGCTTTATTTATTTATTTATTTATTTATTTATTTATTTATTTATTTATAAATTCTTTGTGCTCTTAGCTTTGCATGTGTTATCTATTTAATCCTCACAATTATCCTGTGAGGTGAAGGTACTGTTACTGCCAGCATGTTACAGATGAACAAACTGAGGCTCAAAAGATTAAAGCAGATCATTCCAAACCTATGCTAGTTGCTAATGAAAATATTTTTTATGGAAGACGATAAATAAAATTAGGAATCACATTTTGAAAATCCTTGTTTTCATCCCAACTCCAGTACTCCAGTATGCTGAGATCTTCTTTTCCCTCTGACTACCAAAGAACACTTTTCCACCACACCTCAATTAAGTACTCACTTGCACTATTAGTTAAATTAAAAAAAAAAAAGTCAATCTGCATTTCATTTGTAGTCTCTCCACTACCAACTTCAGAAACTATTCTAGAGTTTCAGTTTTATTGAAACCTATTTCTTTTGTGGGGCAAGGTAGTAAGAAGTAGGATATAAAGAAAGAGGCAGGAGTGGAGGTTAAGAGGGTTCAAGGAAGGAGACACACTTAAGAAAAAATACCATGTATTTGTGGAAGGCAGTGTTAACTGCTTCATTCTTTACCACCTCTGAGGAACACCCAGGGATCTCTTGGGGAGGATGAAGAAGGGTACCATCATCCTTTCCTAGAGAAGCACTGTTTTATTGCAGGACCCTATTACAGTAGGGTCCTCTGAAGTTTACTAATCTAGGTCAAAAGATATTTTTGAATAGAGGAAATCTGTTTAAGGGTAGATTAATTGTTGTGTTTAGGAAGAGAATGCCAGAAAATAAAATTTTAGTTAACACTGGATGATGGGAGGTCTTTGAGAGGTAGCGTAAGAAGAGAAGTCAAGAAAAACCTAGGTATGGAGAAAAAAAAAGACCCTAGTCTCTTAGATTTAAAGAAAAATCAGTTCTGTGTGAGGGGTCATGATAGAAGTAGAATTCAGACCTTGAGTTTCATGCTGGTGACTTATATTTGAGTATCACATATGTGCCTATATCTATTATTTTTAAATCCTCTTAAAATAGTTTCTTAGGTATAAATATTTTTAGCAATCTGTGAACCCCTTATTTCACCTTCTTTCTACTGATAATGTTTCTATTCAAAGGCTTTTGTTTTACTTATGCTTTAGTTTCTAAAGTGGACATCAGAGTGGGCTATGATAACTCTTTAGTTTGAACCCTACAACTGAATGCATCATATGCCAAAATAAATTCAAACTGAAACAAGTTAGTTATATATTCATTTTCCTGTAAAAATGAAGTAAAACTGAGTTTATATTGTCATGGTTCTATTTTAAGTTTTTCCTTTAGCATATTGAAAATGTTTGTACTTTATCCTTAATCCAGTAGTTGTAAGAGTTCACATTTGAAGTCCATTTGCCTCTCAGCCATCCTTGACAATACAGAACTTAATTCCAAGAGA
The DNA here is from genome assembly GCF_001890085.2 of Hipposideros armiger. Classification (NCBI taxonomy): domain Eukaryota; kingdom Metazoa; phylum Chordata; class Mammalia; order Chiroptera; family Hipposideridae; genus Hipposideros; species Hipposideros armiger. The sequence goes on from NW_017731557.1 coordinate 377,059, forward strand.
ATTTCATTCTCCCTCTTTCACACTGCATTAAAATATATGTGAACAAATAGAAATGAGCTGGATAGGCAGTCTTCAGAGTTTTTCTAATTCTGTTAAACCATTAAGGGGCTTGTAATGTCATGTACTGCCATTCCCTTAGCAACTTGACTTAGCTTCTAAATGTACTGAGAGCCACTCTGTTTCATCAGGTAAAGTGAGTTATTTCAGACTGCGGTGTTGTTAATTGAAACATTTGGTGCCTTGAAATAATAAAGGCCAAATTAAATCTTATTTTAATCAAATAGTGTACAAATGAGGTTAACATGGTGACTATGTATATTTTGGATATCATTTATTTTATGGCATACTCAATTTTGACACTGAATTTTCAGAAAGGCCTAAGTTTGTCTTTAACCAAACTATCTTAAATAGAGTGGAATAGCACAGCATATCTATTTACCTAATGTAAGGCTATGTGAGGTCTTATTCATTAAAGCAAGCATTTATTGGATACCAGTTAATTTGCACAGCTCAAGTAATGCATTCTAGATGTTGAGAAAAACTCACTTCCTCTCCAGTGACATCTGTTAAGACAACATACACATATGTGATTAATAAATGTGTATATATTTTCATGTATATTATATATCCCTCATTTTTTTCAAGGAATTAAATAGTTTTATGGATATTTTCTTAAATTGTTGAACATCTTTGGAAAACTGATAACCCATGCTATCCATTGTATATATGGAGAAACTGAAATTTAAAGAGTAAATTCACTGTAGCAGAACCAGGAACAGTGTTTAGGTGAACAGACTCATGATTTTATACTTTTTGTTTTATACTACACAGGTTCTCTGTTTTGTCATACAGAGTCCCTTGTATACTTGGGAGAAAAGAAGAGGTTGTAATAGTAGTTCTTTGGATTAACCAGAATATGACCTAACATGTTTCACACAGCTCCTGCAGGAAGACAAGCCTGAGGCATTCTGGGTAATACAGCGGTGCAGGTTCTCTAGGTGTGGTTGGATTACCTCTGCTATGTAGGACGTGACAATAAGGGCCCAGAATGTTGTATGAGAGAGAGCCAGTTTCTCAGGATGTTGTGGGACTGAAGAATCTGGCATCAAGGACAGAAATTGTCTAAATAAAATCCTTTTCTACTTATTCCTAGTCAGTTTATATGAAAACAGCAAGTTTTATAAAAAGTTGATTTCCATATAATTTTGTAATTCCTTATTATTTACCTTTGGATTTTATTTAAACACACACAAAATACTTTCCTATCCACGTCTATTTTCAGAAGGTAAAGATAAAGAGTAAAAATCACAAGTATCAGATTTGGTATACTTTCTTTTACTCCTAAAAACTACTGGACACCATTTTGAAAGGATTGATTTCAGACAATTTTCTTGAGCATTAAAGTTTCCAGGATGAGAACAAGGAAAGAATTATTCTGATGGGTGGATAGTCAGACAATATCATACTTTTTCTAGAGAATAACATTACCTTTTATTAATTACACAAGAAACATTTCACATTTCTCTTCAAGCATATTTAGTGGTATTTGCTCTAAGAGCTAGAAAGGCAGCCACCCTCAGGAACTTTCTCTCTTGTTCTGTTTTTAGCTGTTTATTGAAGTTTTTATTTTTCCTAATGTATTTACAAGGTTTACAGTAGTAAACCTTGTAAAATTCACCTGTTAACTAGATTCCTAAGATTATTATTAGTCATCCTAATGACAATTAAGAGATAGTCAGTAAGTGGATATTAAATTATTGACGAAAGATCTCTCCTAACCCTTTCTGCCTCTTTCCACCATCTTATTCCCTAATAGTAGTTGTATTTTTTACTTCTGTTGAAGTATAGATTCTCTACTTTTCTACTATTTTTCCTCTCCTTGACCTATTATGTATAATACCAGTGAAGGTAGTAATATGCTGATACAGCCTTTTTTCTTTTCCTTTGTGACTTACAACTGCTCATGCTAGGCATCCTATAGAATAAAACATCTTTGAGCACACTCATCATCTCAGCAGTTGTTCATTGTGGTAAATGAGGAAAGAAAAATGTCAAAATCTATGATTTTCTTGGAGACTATTATATGTTTGACAGCTATGCACGTATAGATATAGCATAGATGTACTACACTGATTCACATATCTCTTCTGTTGTTCTGCAGATGTTTTATGCTACAATAAAGAGGGAGAGAATTAACTGCTGTTCTTAAGTGGGCTTTGCCAGTGCCTTTCAGTCAGCCTTCATTAGGAACACACACCTGTGGTGAACAAGTGGGATTTATTTTACTTATTTTAACCAGGGAGAACATACACCATGGGAAACGGTGGTGTATCTCAGGAAAAGGGTGCTGGAAAGAACCCAAAGAATTTGGGCTTGTGTTAGGTAATTTTGAAGAGGATTTAAGGCAGCAGGGTTTTCCTCTGGATTGGATGCTGTCAGGAAGTGAGGATAATTCTATGATTAAGTATCTTAATAAATCTGATCTAGAAAGTGGTAAGACTAGAGTGAGGCCAAAGCTGTAATTGGTTAAGAAGCACTCCTGAGCCTGAGATGGGGATGTTTGGTATTTAATGGCTTGGACATTGCTTATGTTTTGTCTGTGTTTATACATGATAATAGAGTGGTCTTGTTTTTGTCTTGATCTATTGTGGTCGTAGAGTGGCGTTGTGTAATGTTGATGTTGTATGAAATTATTTATATTCAACAGAATATGTTCACAGAACATTGAGGCCTAACTGTAATGCCAGGTCAGCTCATAGTTACACCAGGCCCTAGCTCATAGGCCAGCTTCTGGATGTCAGGGCTGCTTTCCTCTTTCTCAGCTTTGAAGGTCTAATTTTACTTATCCTTTTTAAATTGCAGTGCCTCTTATCCAAATTGACATTTGAATTCTGACTACAAAGGGTCTTGGGCAAGTTACTTACATTGAGAATGTTTGTAAAATGGTCAGTACCTATGCATAGTAGGTCCTCAGAAAATGGCAACTATTATTATTATTATTTTTTTTTTTATTGTTAGTTTCAGGTGTACAGAACAATGCAATAGTTACCCTTGGCAACTATTATTATTAATTCAACAATCCTTGAAGATTACAGCCTCCAGAGGTTATATTAGAACACTGGTAAACCTTGATAACTAGTTTACATTACCCTTTTTAGGAAACAGCAGCTGTATAAATGAGATTTGGGGAAGAAAAATTACTTTTAAAGTATAAAAATACTTTTGCTAATTGTGACCCTGAGTTCACAAAAAAACAGATGGAAGTCTCCTGCTAACTTCTCACTTAGTATCCTAGCTTTTTATTACAAAAGAGATAAAATGAATTTTTTGTACTCTTGTGAACATAATGCAAGCTCTTGTAAAGAATTTAGAAAATACAGAAAATGCACAGAAGAAAATGAAAATTACCCACCACTCATAATAAATCCAAAAGACTTTAAAGAATATAAATTAATCAGCATTCTTAAAGTTTAAAGAAAATGTCCAAAACTGAAATGATTTCTTTTTTTAGATTTTTTTATTGGGTAATTCGGGGGATGGGAACAGTGCTGGGGAATTGGGGGAAGGGGAACATACAAGTTGCTGTCGTTTTGTTCTTCAGTCTAGTTGTGGAGGACGTTGCTTCACTGGCCCAAGTTGGCACCATCATTGCGCTCTTCCTCGGCAAGGCAAATCAGTCACCGGCTTCTGGACAGCCACTCACGGCGGCTGCTGACCGCTCACGCTGGCTGCTGGCTACACACAGTAGCCCATGGCAACCCACTACAGCAGGGGCTGCAGCCTACGCTGTCGCTGGTGACTCATGGCAGCCCAGCTCCAGGTTGAGCTGTTGTTCAGCATCTTAGCTGTGGAGGGCAGTGTCACTGGCCCTCATATGTGGGATCCGAACCGGGGCCCTCTGGCGTCCCAAGCCAGTTCTTAACCATCGCGCCACTGGGCCGGCCCCTGAAATGATTTCTTTACATGGGATTCAAAACCTTCCCAATTAAATAGGGAAATAAGTCTTTACTTCAGAAATAAACCTTGCAGCTTGAAAATGGAGGGAGGCAAATACAACTGTTTCGCTGAATTAGAGTAGAAAGCATCCTTTCTGTAATAGTAAACTGTGAGAGAATTAATCAAGCGGCTGTTCGGCTGATGCTTCATGGTCCCTGTGGTTTATTGGGGATTAGCTCAAATTAAAATCTGCAAGATCTTTAAAGATATCTGTTGCTCTGCTAATTGTGACACTTCCAAGTTGCTAGCAGAAAATTGTGTAGGAAACTGGATATATTTGCTCCCTGGAATTGTTTGTAGACAGATACTTAAGGACTAAATTAGATAAATAAAAGAAAGCATTGGGCTTTGTATAACTTAAATGAGCAAAATTCAAGAACATGTAACTGTTCATACAGTTCAGGAGTAGAAGGATTTAAATTAGTTAATCAACAAATTTACTAAATATGAGTATGATAAAGATAATAAAAGTAATGTTTACATATCTCTTTATTATTTAAAGTATTTTCACATACCCTTTTCATTTGATTTTTGCCACAACTCAGAGTTAGGTGAAAGAAATGTCAACTTGTTTTTAGGTAAGGAGACTGGAGCTCAGAAATGTTAACTGACTTTCCCAACGTCATACAGCTATTAAATCATGGAGCAAGGACTTAAATCTCTGTCTTCTAACTCACTTACTTGCAAACACACATCTCTCTATAGGTACCACTTATATATGAATGAAAAGGTGCAATAGATAATTTACAAATTAGTCTACTGTACTTATCTGCTTAAAGGTGGATACTGTCAGGATTTCTGTTGCTTGTACAGTAACACATTCTTAAAATTAATATAATGAACAAATATAAAAACAGAAAATCTTCTGTAATATCACCCTTAGAGAGATGACTACTAAGTTTCCTGACTTTATCTACTTATATAAACATAAATATTTATTCGTTAGAGGGGAAAAAACACGTTACATACAAACTAATCTATAATCTTTTTCTCTTAATGTATTGGAACTCTTTCCATTTCAACATATTTGATCTTTTTCCTCTATTTTTTCAGTTTTTAAGTACACTTTTATTAAAATACACATAAAGTACACAATTAATGTATTGCTTAATGAATTTTCAAATTGCACACAGCAGTCAAGAAATAAAATATTACTCCAGAAGCCCGCCTTTCTCATGATCCCTTCCACTCACTACCTTTCCCCATGTTTCACATAAGTATCTATAAATCTTCTAACACCATGCATCAATTTTGCCTAATCTTGAACTTTATAAATGATATCATATATGTTCTTCTTGTGTGTGGCTTCTTTTGCTCAACATTATGCTTGTCAGATGAATTCATGATGTTGCATGTGGCAGTAGTTTATTCATTTTCATTGCTGTATACCAGGGATCAGCAAATTGTCTCTAATGGATCATTTGGTAATTTTTTTTATTGTGGTAAAACATAGAATACATAAAATGTATCAATTTAATCATTTAAAGTGTATAATTCAGTGACATTAAATACATTAACAGCATTGTGCAACCATCACCACTTTCCATTTCTAGATCTTTTCATCATCCCAAACAGAAACTCTATACCCACTAAACAGTACTCCCCATTTCCCTTTTCTCTTTTTTTTTAAACATTTTATTGGGGAATCGGGGAAGGGAAACAGACAAGTTGCTGTCCTTTTGTTCTTCAGTATAGTTGTGGAGGACGTTGCTTCACTGGCCCATGTTGGTATTATGATCATTGCACTCTTCCCAGGTGAGACAGTCACTCGCTGGCCATTGGACAGCCACTCATGGTGGCTCATGGCAGATATTGAAACCTCGCATGTGTTGCCAGCCAGCCCCACTGCATCCTACGCCGTTGCCGGCAACTCACGGCAGCCCAGCTCCAGGTCGAGCTGTTGTTCACCATCTTAGCCATATAGGGCACAGCGTCACTGGCCCATGTGGGAACCAAACCGGCGGCTCTGTTGCTCAGAGCTCGCACTCCCAAGCCAACTCTTAACCAACTGAGCCACTTGGCCTGCTCCCCATTTCCCTTTCTCAATTCTCCCCTCCATCAGTTCCTGATAACATCTGTTCTGCTTTCTGTCTCTATTAATTTGCTGAATAATATTCCATTGTATGTATATACCTCATTTTGTTTACCCATTCATCTGTTGATGGACATTTGGGTTTCCATCTATTATAAATAATGCTGCTATGAACATTGATGTACAAGTAGCTGTTTAAGTCCCTGCTTTCAATATTTTTGAATACCTATCTGGGAGTTGAATTGCTGGATCATATGGTAATTCTAAGTTTAATTTTTTGAGGGACTGCCAAATTATTTTCCCTAGAAGCTGTACCATTTTTAGATTCCCACCACCAGTGCACAAGGGTTTCTAATTTTTCCACACATTTGTTAGTTATAAGGTTTTTAAAAAAAAATAATATAGCTACCCTAATGTGAAGAGGTATCTCATCATTGTTTTGATTTGCATTTCTCTAATGACTTATGTTGAGCATCTTTTTGTGTGTTTATTGGTCATTTGCATATCTTCTTTGGAAAAATGTCTGTTCAAGTTCTTTGCCCATTTTTCCATTGGGTTTGATTTTTTGTTGGGCCATTTAGTAAATTTTTAAGCTCGCTGTCACAACTACATAATACTCGCATATAGTGAGTGTGATCCAGTAAAGCTGTACGTACAAAAACAGGCAACTGACTGTATTTGACCCTTGGGCCATTGTTTGCCCTATATTATGTAGTTTATTTGTAGTTCAAATTATTGGCTAATGATTTCAATACAACGAATGATTGTAAGTTTCTGCCACCCCAACTTCTCTTGATTTGGTGTAGTCTGGTTAGTAGAATTTGAGTGTTATTTGGAGTCATAGGGGTAAGAGGGATATGTGTAAGGGATACTAGGAACTCTTAAAGCATCTTGAAGGCCTTTTCTGTGCTAGAGACTGTTGGAAGGTTTGATTTTTTTTCCCAGCTATAATGTAGTCAGAAGGGTGATCAGTGTGTTATGGGCTGTATTTTCCCCTACCTTAAGGGATTAAAGTGATTTGAGCATGAGTTTCAGCCCTTGTGCTGGCTGACCTAGTTCAGAACTCTTCAATGATGCAGGGTCCCAACTGAAATCCTGGGATCTTTGCCACCACTTACTTCTCCTGGGCAGGAACCATTTTTTGTTAACTTAGCACCATGAGCCTGGCGAAAGCTCTGCTTAGTTTCTTGATCACTTTTGCTTTCAGAACTGGCAATTGCTTCAAGCAGAAAAGTGCCCCAAATGCCAGGCTTACTTCCGTTGGCTTTTCTCCTTTCCACATTTTGGTAATTTTCACTGTTTTGAAAACTCCAATCCTTGAAACAAATATTTTAAAAAATATTTTTCTATTTTAGCTTTTCTAATCTAATCCTACTCTTATAATCAAAATTTAAGTTCTGGTATAATCCAAGCCACAGCAAATATCCATATACATAAATATTGGAATATTACACTTTTTAAAAATCAGGGTAAATCACAGATAGTAAAATTTACCCTGTTTTAGGGGCATACAATTCAGTGAATTTTGCCAAAAAGTTGGGTAATCATTACCACAATCAATAATGGAATCATATAGTATGTAGCCTTTTGTGTCTAGCTTCTTTTACTTAGCATGTTTTTGAGGTTCATCCATGTTCCTACATGTATCAGTAGTTTGTTTGTTCCTGTTTATTACTGAGTAGTGTTCTATGTATGGATGTACCACAGTTTATTAACCCATTCACTAAATGATGGACATCTGAATTGTTTCTAGTTTTTAGCTCTTATGAATAAAACTGCTTTAAAAATTCATGTACAGGTCTTTAATCTTTTCATTTCTTTGGGTAAATACGTGGAAGAATGGATTGCTGGGTCATGTTGTGAATATCTGTTAATGTCATAAGAAACTACCAAACTCTTTTCCAAAGTGGCAGCACCATTTTGTGTTTATACCTACAAACATATGAGAGAAGTCCGTTTATGCTTTACCTTGTCATTTCTTTTCCATTCTAAATTAGGTACATAATGGTACATAATCTTGTAGTATTAATTTGTAGTCTGCTAACGACTAAGGATGTTCAGCATCTTTTCTTGTGTTTATTTGTCATTTATGTCTCTTCTTTGGTAAAGTGAATGTTTCAATCTTTTGACCACTATTTTTTTTTTAATGTGGTTTTTGGTTGTTGTTTTTTTAAGATTTTTATTGGGGAATTGGGGGAAGGGGAACAGACAAGTTGCTGTCCTTTTGTTCTTCAGTCTAGTTGTGGAGGACGTTGCTTCACTGGCCCAAGTCGGCACCATCATTGCACTCTTTCCGGGCGAGGCAGATCAGTCGCCGGCTTCTGGACGGCCGCTCACAGCGGCTGCTGGCCGCTCACGCTGGCTGCTGGCTACACACGGCAGCCCATGACAACCCACTGCCACAGGGGCTGCAGCCTACGCCGTCGCCAGCGACTCACAGCAGCCCAGCTCCAGGTTGAGCTGTTGTTCAGTATCTTAGCTGTAGAGGGCAGTGTCACTGGCCCTCACATGTGGGATCCGAACCGGGGCTCTCTAGCATCCCAAGCCAGTTCTTAACCATCGCGCCACTCGGCCGGCCCTTGACCACTATTTTTTAATGAGTTGTTTTTTTTATCATTGTATTGTAAGAGTCCTTTATATATTCTGGTTATAAGTCCTTTAGTTGACATGTTGTTTTGCAAATATTTTCTCCCAGTAGATCTGTGGTTTCTCATTGTCTTAACTGTGTTTTGAAGAATAGGAGCTTTTAATTTTAATGAAGTCTAGTTTATCAGTTTTTTCTCTTAATGTTTATGAATTTTTATGTTCTCACAAATCTCTACCTAAGCCGACATTACAAAGGATTTTTCTATGTGTATTCTATAAATTTTATGGTTTTAGGCTTTGCAATTAGGTCTGTGATCCATTTCAGTCTGATTTTTGTATATCGTGTGAAGGTTTTTGCATATGGATGTCCATTATTCCAGCATCGTTTTTTGAAAAGACTGTTCTTTCTCCACTGAATGACGTAGTCATCTTTGTGAAAATCAGTCAATGATATACATGTAGGTCTAGCTCTGAACTTTCTCTTCTGTTCCATTGGCCTATATGTCTGTCCTTTCTCCACTAGCCTTTTACTGTTCGGTAAGAAATACCTATGCATTTTGTATCATGCTGACTTGTGAGATTCAAATAAGGCAGTAAATCAACTACCTGTTACCAAAGAATATTAGGTAATTGAGTAATTATTGAGCCGTGAATATATTTGTAATCAGTCATTTCATCTCCCTACAGTAACGTACTAAACTCCTAAAAACATTTTGTTTAGATGTTGCCGAGAACTGTCATACACTGTTGTTAGGAATGTGAATTGGTACAGTGCACAGGCACTCTCAAAGAGCAGTTTGTAGGTTTCTGGTGAATGGAGACTATGTGGTGGACTGTGACTCATCAACTCTACTTCTTAAGCATATACCCCAGATAAACTGGTACATTACATAAGGGGACAGGTACAAGAACGTTTATTATAGCATTATTTGAAATACTGAAAAACTGGAAACAACCTAAATATCTTTTATTTAAGTTGTTGAATAAATCATAGGATGATATAGGATACTATACAGAAGTCAAAATGAATGAACTAGATACTAGATCTCTGTACAGCAACACAAATCTCAAAAGCAATGTAAAATTTAAATAAAACAATACAAATAAAATAGGAACAACAGAAAAAGATGTGCCAGAAAGATACACTGAATTCATAATAGTGGTTTTTGGAAAGGGAAGGAACATTGAAGTGGGAAGAGGCTCAAATAAAGGAACTCCTGTTTTATCTGTTAGATTGTACTTTATTTAAAAAAATTTTAAGCAAAGGTGGCATTATTAGCAATATCCCCACCACTAGACCACTAGAATGCAAATGCATATTTTACTACTTTCTGTAATTTCTCCCTTTCTTTCAAATTAAAAAAAGTACACGTAAACAGATGTTTTCTTATAACGAATAAGCACGTAAGCATCCAAATAATTTTGAGTTGATTTACAAGAAATTCTTAATAATTTTTTCATGTGTTATTATCAAGTACTTATTGAGCACTTATTCTGGACCAAACACTGTGTGAAATACTAATGATGCTGTAATACATACAAAATTACTGTCCCAGGGCTGAGTCTAGTTAGTGATTTATTTTTAGGATGAAGGAAGGGTAGAGAGGAAGGTAGTACCCATTCATAAGAGACAGCATTTCTTAGTTGTGTGTGGTATTTATAATAAGACTTTATTCTATGTTATCAAGAGAGTCATGATATTGTATTGGTTTTGAAATTTCAAATAATGAAGGACATGGGAATTTTTGTTTGATTAAATAGGGACATGAGTTGCGGGAAAATGATACACACAGTTCTAATAGATGGTTCTTATCATATCTTGACTATGTCTCTGTATTAGCCACTTAGAGGCTTTGCAGATTCTAAGGACTAAGAAATTAATTTTCAAAAACAATGAGATTTGCATATAATTGTTATCACTTTACAGAAATATCCTACACACATGTTGATATGCTGAATTTTTAGATCCTTTCTAAACTTAACTTGGATTAAGAATTAATGTTATAAACCAGTCATTTGTTTCAAAGAAAATAGAAATGTGTTACTAAATGCCACACTTGTAATCTCATGTACCAATTCTCATGATGCAGTCATTTGTTAAATAAAAACTATAGAAATGAGGCACCCAACAATAAACATATTACATCAAATTTGAATACATCAAATTTGAATACATTTAAACAGTTTTTCTCACTATTATTGAATTCATGTTTATATTTTTAAAACCATTTATTTAAAATAAATTCTCCCTAAATAAAATTTCTTTCCCTAGTATAGTGTTCAAAATGGTTATACATATCAATACCATAGATGATAAATTATTTAAATAAAATTTTTTTTAATCACAGCCTTAAAATTTTAAGAAACATTGAAGTCTATATCCCTCTTTTGAAGATTCATGTATACATTAAGATGCTGAAAATCCTAAGAAATCATATAATATTTCTCAGACTTATTTGATCACAACTGTCTTTTTCATGTTATCACCTAATAATAACAGTATGCTTTGGAAAATGTGTAGTGTATTCTTTATATTTGTGATATGAACAAATAATTATTTCTATTTTAAAGCAGGACAAAAGGATCAAGCTGTGGAATGGTATAAGAAGGGTATTGAAGAACTAGAAAAAGGAATAGCTGTCATAGTTACAGGACAAGGTAAGGTTGTGTTTTACATTTGTTTAGTAGCCATCCCAAATTATATTCACATGATTGCCCTGATTTCTGATCCATTTATCTTAAATGTATGTAACAGATATTTAAATATTGTGGTTAATGTTTGTAGACTTACAATTAATGCTTTATTACCTATGCTAAAAATGAAGTCATAACCAGACATGCTCAAACTTGATTACCTATAGCAGTCAGGCAGAAACCAGTATATTATTTGTGTCCTTCTTGGACCCACTGTTGGTGATGGTTTAGCCCATTTTCAGCCATATTTTTCAAACCTGTTGTTTTTCCTCATTGTTGAGGCAAGGAAGAAGTGGTTAATCCACAGACTCCCCTTTGCACTTATGGGTAATGCTTGATTGCATGTTAGAATATGAGCTGTAAATGTCTTAGTTTGATTCACACTTGACTTTTTAAAACCAAAGCAGATATTTCTCATCTTTACTATTACCTGAAATAAAAAATTAAAGTCTAATGTTATCTTTAAATCTATAGAAAACACTTATTATACACTTAACTATATGCCCAAGCATCATTGTACATGCTTTATATGTATTATCTGTTTATTTTCACTACAACCCCACATGCTGAGGCTGTTGCTGTTACCAATATTTTTCAGATGAATAACCTTACATACAAAGAAATTCAGTAACTTGCCTTCGGCCACATAGCCAGCAAGTGATAAAGTCAGGATTTGAACCCAAGTAGTCTGACTTCAGAGCCTGAATTCTTAAATACTATGCTGTGACTGTTGTGTAGTACGTAGATACCACTAGTAGAGAATTTCGGTTTACTGTAGCTAAAGTAAAATCAGAAGCTAAAATTATAATATGTAGGCTAGGAATCTTTGCCTTGTGGATCAATCCACCCAGTGGATGCCTGTTGTCTGGCTGGCTGACTCTACTACTTATATACAACCGCTAATCTCCAGTAATTACAATACATTGTGTCCAATATTTGCCATGTTTTATTCAGACTACTTCTCTAGCTACTGGTCTTCTGCATAAAAGAGCAGAATAGAACAAGTAAATATGGAGGTTAAGCATTGGAGACTTTCATGAGTTTATGATTATGACTTTATGAATTATGTACAAAATATATTTGCCGTTCTTTGTCAATTTAATAGAAGAAGAGTACAAAGAAAATGAATTGGTTATAGGAAGAATAGTGTATTACTGGATCAAAAATGCCTTTAGTTCTACCACTATGAGAAAAAAAACAATGTCAATTAAACTATGACACATAGTCTTCTTATCATTTAGAATTTGAACTTTAAACCTTATTAAATATGCTGTCCTGATCTTATTTACACATAGCTATAACAGCAGTGTTAATATCATACCTATGACCAAAGTTGCACATGCACAGGCAGTGACAAACTGTGTTATGATTGCAGTTTGGCTGATAGTGTTAGTAAGTTGGCAGTGGTTGTAAAATACATCCTGATTTCAAAGATTTGAAAGTGTAGGGAAAAAATATGTCTCAAAATCCGTGAAATACACATGAAATCAATGAAATAACTACAGTAGATATGAAGCCAACATAAAGAACTGTAACCGATTTTAAGTTATTATTTGAATATAATATTTTCTTAATTTCTTTATAAAGACTGTGACTCCCCATGAGATTAGTTGGGATGATGGTTTATCTTGAAGCAATATTAGTAGGGAAACATAGATATTTTAATTTTTTTTTCCTCTATTCTTTCAGGGGAACAGTGTGAAAGAGCTAGACGCCTTCAAGCTAAAATGATGACTAATTTGGTTATGGCCAAGGACCGTTTACAACTTCTAGGTATCAATTAATGAATTGTATAATTGGAATGAGATGTATCTGAAATGTGCACTCCATGATACTTTAAATGCAGATGGAAATAGACCAATGATCTTGAAAATGTGATCCAGGCTTTTTTTTCTTAACTTACAGAAAATTTCTAACATATAGAAAATAGGGTATAATGATAATTATACAATACTCAGCTTTAATAATTATCAACTCATGGTCAGTCCTTGATATATTTATACCAAGGGTTTGAAAACTACAGCCTAACCCCAGTTCACTGCCCATTTCTATAAATTGGCACACAGCTACTCTCATTTCTTTATATATTGTCTGGCTGCTTACATGCACTGTGACAGAGTTGAATAGTTGATAGATCATACAGCTCTTAAAGCCTTTTAATACGTAGCTTTTAAAAATATTTAAATATTTACTACCTGGCTCTTTCCAGAAAAAGTTTGCCAACTCCAGTTTATGTCTCTGCTCACTTTCTCCCACTTCATATTATTTTGAAACAAATTATGACATTTTTATATCATTTAGAAGTATTTCTAAAAGATAAAGATGCTCTAAAAATCGTTAAAATACTATTATCACACCTAAAAATTAACCAGTAATTTTAAAAAATATTAAATATGGTGGCCAAAAAAATGGTCAGTATCCACGTATAATTTGTATATAGTCTATAGTCTATGTATTATAATATCCAGCCGTTTGTCATAACTTCATAACTTTTTTTTTTATAATTTAATTGTTTGAAATAGGATCTAAAGAAGATCCATACAACATGTCTCTTAGTACACAAATCCATCTGTTTTTCTTTTCTTGGAGTTTGTTTGTTAATGAAACAGATCTTTGCCACATACTGTTTCCTGACTTGCTGCATGCGTCTCCATGGTATCTTTTAGTATATTATTCTGTCTTCTCTGTAATTGACGGTTAGATACACTCGTAGAGCTTTGATTGATATAAAAGCTAGATAGCAAAATAATTAATATTTTGGATGTTGTTGTCTCTCAACATGTTCAAAAGTGCTATGTACCCATTTGTGAAAGATGTTACTTTCAAAAACAGGGAGTGGAATAGAATGCATCAACATATTCCTGTCTTCTGAGAGCTCAAATAGTCTGGGATTATATATACCAACGACAGTAAAAAAGCTGTGTACAAGTGCATAGTAGAGCATATTTGTGTATTATGTACTCGTTAAGAAATGGAGTTTTTCAGAGGTGGGATGCCCAATCGGTATCTAATTAGAATGAAGAATGATACTGGGAGTTGTCCATACAGACTGTTTTGAGGGGATACAGTCTCGCTGATAAATTTGTTAAAAGATCATATATGTCATACATAGTAGTTCCCCCTTATCTTCAGGGGATGCGTTCTAAATGGATTGCACCCATCCCCAGTGGATACCTGAAACCGCAGATAGTACCAAACCTTATATATTACTGTAATTTTTCCTATACATACATACCTATGATAAAGTTTAATTTATAAATTAGGCACAGTAAGAAAGTAACAATAGTAACTATTATAGTAACTAATAGTAAATAATAATAAAATAGAAAAATTATAACAATATACTGTAATAAAAGTTATATGAATGTGGCCTCTCTCAAACTATCTTATTGTACTGTACTCACCTTTTCACTTAAAGGGAGCACTTTATGGCTTTTCTCTGGCATATCTGAATTGCCAGCATCACTACTCTTGCAGTTTGGGGCCATTATTATTAAGTAAAATAAGGGCTACTTGAACAGCAGCACTGTGATACCATGATAGTCAATCTGATAACCAAGACGGCTACTTAGTGACTAAGGGGTGGGTAGCGTATATAGCATGGATACGCTGGACAAAAGCATGATTCATGACCTGATCAGGATGGAGTGGGTCGGTGCGAGATTCCATCATGCTATTTAGTGTGTAATTGAAAACTTAGGAATTGTTTATTTCTGGAATTTTCCATTTAATATTTTCATCCCTCAGTTGACCCTGGGTAACTGAAACTGGAAAGTGAAACTGGGGAAGGAGGGACTAATGTAGCTTCAATTTACCATAAAATATGCTCTAGATAAAAAGATAATTTCGGCATCAGCATCTTGGTATACCTGGGGGTTACCCTTTTTTTTCTTTAACTTAGCTTCATTCAGTATTCTACTCAGCAAATATTTATTGGGTGATTACCATGTTTTAGGTGCTTAGGATATAGACAAGGATCCCTCCTTCATAGAGTTTATGAGTGTCTCCCAGCAGGTGAAGATTGACAGTAGGCAATAAACATAAAAATAAATAAATTATACAGTATGTTCAAATATGATAAATATATGGAAAAAAGAAAAAGTAAAACATAGTAAGGGGGTTTAGGGGTAGATGAGAGGTGGTTTGGTTTTTAGTTTTAAATAGGATGGTCAAGTTACGCGTCTTTGATAAGTTAACATGAGTTAGCCATGCAGGTATCTGAGTCCAGAAAGATGTTAAGAGCCACAATTCAAAGCCTTAAGAAAACACACCTGGTATGTTTGAGAAGCCGCGAAGAGGCCAGTATGCCCCAACAAGGAGAGTATAGTAGAGATGAGGTCAGAGAACTAATAGGAGTGGGGATTGTTAAAACACTCACGGCCTTATAGGCCACTGTGAAGATACGAGCTTTTACCACCTGTGAAATGGGAAGCAGTTATACAGATTTTTAGGAAAGGAATGACATAATCAGACTTAAATTTTAAAAGGGTCACCTTGGCTACTATGTTGCCTATAGAAGCGAAGGTAGAACCAGGGAGAGCAAGTAGAACCGCTACAGTTGTAAGCTGGGAAGAAACTCATAGAGGCTTGGATCTGGAAGACATCAGGAGAAACAGTAACGAGTTTTTGGATTGAGATTATATTTGAAGGTTCAGCAAACAGGTTTACTGATAGATTGGATAAAATGTTCCTCTCTTAAAGTCTCTCATAGTGGGAGAGGCAGATACATAAACAGATATATCACTGCAGGATGGAATATACAAATATGTTGTGGGGGTGGGGAAATAGGTGTCTAAGAAATCCTCCTGGAAGAAGTGAAAACTACGTGGGTATTAAAAAAGATAAATAAAAGTTATTAAGAATGTTTGGGAGAAAGGCGGTTCAGAGAGAAATAACAGCATGAACAAAGACTCTGGGGCCAGAAACAACATAGCGAGTAAGGAAGGGTGCTGGCAGAGATGGGAATTTATCACATAAAGGAGCTGAGTGCTAATCTGTGGGCAGTGGGAAGCTGCTAAAGGGTTGTAGGCAGAAGAGTTATGTGGTAAAATTTTCCTTTTAAGTAGATGATTGCGTGGGGCTTGCATGTGAGGGGATCAAGCAGCAAAGTAACTGTTTTATTTAAAGTCATTGATTAATTTACATAACGTTTAGTCATTCTAAAAAGAAGCATTAAACTAAGTTTACATTCTTTAACAAAAATGAATTGAGCAGGTTCACATTAGCAGTGTACTGCTATTGTGAATGTGTGCGTCCTTGCATATAAATCTAAACCCTACACACCTAAAAAACAAATTTTATAGCCTTTTGTTCCTGGTTATTATCGAAACTAAGGATTTAATTTGTTTATTATATAATGAATGTTAATGTGAACATTTTGTTACAGCTCATTGAAGGGAATGTTAATTGATAAAGAAGACATTTATAAATCAGCGTTTTTTTCTAATTTATGTCTTTTGCCAACACAGATAGTTTCTTTCTCAGTATGGTGATTTGAAGAGTATTATCATTGAGAAAAATCAGATGACCTACCTGTTAACTAACAACAACAACAAAAAAAACCCAGCTCCAGAGTATATTGTATCAGCCAGTTCTAGGATACAAAAGCTGTGCAGTACTTTGTGCTTTGTGCAAAAAGGGTAGCTGCTATTTAACCTGTCCCAAAGGCATGTGTGGTTGTACCATAAACCAAGCATGGCGCCTGCTTGTCTGACCTTAGAAATGGAAGTTTAGGAGAGTTAGTATATATGTGCTATATTTTTTATTGTATTCATATACTTTCTAGTATTGAAGAAAATAATCAGTTAACGACAACTTGAAAAGTTCCAAGAAAATTAATGTGGTAAAAATTGAGCCCCTATTGTGAATGAGGCACAGAGCAGGTACTTTATATATATTATTTTATTTAATCTTTTAGACCTTCAGAAAACTGAAGCTTAAGCAAGTGCATTCTAGTGAGGAAGTGGTGGAGCAGGGTATTTTATCAACTAGCAATATAGATTTGGTTGAATGGGGAAAAAAAGAGTAGCAGTGATGAAGAGTAGAAGGAAGTTTAAACTGCTACCCTTCGCCTTCAGATGCTAGACATAGAGACCCAGATCATAAGAGGATTTGTTGTTGTCATTTGAAGTGGAGGTAGGGTTGAAATAATCCTTTGTTAATTTTTAAAATAGGTGATATAGGCACATGCCACAAAATTTTTAAAGTTATAAGTATCAAAAGCATCCATCCATACTGTGCCTCAGCCACTCATTTCCCCCACTGAGAGGCAGCTGCTATTACCAGTTTCTCTGGGTCCTTTTTAGAGGTAATCTGCTTGTACAGTAGCCCCCCTTTATCCCTGGTTTTACTTTTTGTTGTTTCAAATACTTGCAGTCAACCGTGGTCCAAAATTATTAAATGGAAAATTCCAGAAATAAATGATCTATAATTAAATGGCTCATTGTTCTGAGTAGCATGATAAAATCTTGTGCCTTCCCGCTCCATTCCATCTCGGATGTGATCCATCCCTTTGTCCAGCGTAGCCATGCTGTATATGCTACCTGCCAGTTTGTCACTTATTAGCCATCTCCGTTATCGGATTAGTTATCAAAGAGAAAGAGACCACATAACTTTTATTACAGTATATTATAATTGTTCTATTTTATTATTTTTGTTAGTTATTGTGCCTTATTTATTTTTGTAAAGACTTTATTGGGGAATTGGGGGAGGGGAATAGTGTTGGGGAATTGGAGAAGGGGAACAGCCAAGTTGTTGTCCTTTTGTTCTTCAGTCTAGCTGTGGAGGACGCTGCTTCACTGGCCCATGTTGGTATGATCATTGCTCTCTTCCCGACTGAGGCAGTCGTTCGCCAGCCATTGGACGGCCGCTCACGGCTGCTCATGGCAGCTCACTGCAGCCTGCGTCAGAGCAGGTGACTCACAGCAGCCCAGCTCCAGGTTGAGCTGTTGTTCACAATCTTAGCTGTAGGGGGCGCACCTTACTGGCACATTTGGGAATTGAACCAGCAGCCCTGTTGTTCAGAGCTCG
>NW_017731557.1:395755-396957 GCF_001890085.2 Hipposideros armiger
TCACTGGCCCTCATATGTGGGATCTGAACCGGGGCCCTCTGGCATCCCAAGCGAGTTCTTAACCATCGCGCCACTCGGCCGGCCCCAGAGCTCGCACTCTTACCAACTGAGCCACTCGGCCAGCCCACTGTGCCTAATTTATAAATTAAACTTTATTATAAGTGTGTCTGTATAAAAAGTATATGTATGTATGAGGTCCTATACTATCCGCAGTTTTAGGCATCCACTGGGGAGTCTTGAAACGTATCCCCTGCTGATAAGGGGGGACTACTGTCTATAAGTGTGCACATGTGTATGTTAAAAATGACAGGGTATTGTACACACAGTTCTGCAGCATGCTTATTCCATTCTGCTTTATTGCCTTTATCTTTTGCTTGACATATGTTAATGTAGCTGAACATGGCATTTCCTGGACACTCCTTATAGTTTCTGTCTGTGTCATTTTAAGTGCTGTTCTCCTTTCGTGAAATGTCCTTTTTATCTTTTCAAATCCTACCCAACTCGTTGACTTTTTCTGTAAAGCCTTTTTAATGTTCTCTATCTTTTGTGCTATACAATCTTTTATTAAAAAAATAAAATTGTGTTATAAGTTGCCAATTATATTTAATAAGTATCTTGGTGGTGGAGACCATATTCATTTTTTAACCTTTCATCATGTAACAACATCCTTGTAACACTTTAAATCATTTTTCATTTTTACATGTATCTTTTTTCATTATGTATTTTTTTCTTTCTGTTTATTTTGTTCTTTCTTACCCCCTCTGTTGCATAGAGAAGCTGCAACCAGTTTTGCAATTTTCCAAGTCACAAACAGACGTCTATAATGACAGTACTAACTTGACATGCCGCAATGGACATCTCCAGTCAGGTGGGTCCAGGTTAACTAACATGTAAAATAATAAAGCTTGCATGCAAAGTCAAGTCCTACTTAACCTGGTAATGTTAATTTGATTTTATAATGATAGATGTGATTGGTTTTTTTTTACCCAGGGTCATGTTGAAAATACAGCATCCCTATCATTCATAGTGTTCCTATCATTCATAGTGTATAAACATACATGTAAGATATAGCCATTCTCAACTTGCTTTATTTGCATATTTTGCAACCTCTAATTTTTTTTTTTAAGATTTTTATTGGGGAATTGGGGGAAGGGGAACAGACAAGTTGCTGTCATTTTGTTCTTCGGTCTAGTTGTGGAGGA
>NW_017731557.1:397353-424630 GCF_001890085.2 Hipposideros armiger
TTTTTGAGATTATTAAACATGAAGGTTCATTTTCCTAAATTATTGAAACTTTCTGTTGTATTTTTAGCTTTTGTGTTTTTTTATTTCATGGATAGCTATACCAGGATTTTATGAAGTAGTGTTTTGTAAGACAGAAATTTTAAGTTTTCTTTGTTGTATATAAATTTTCATTGCATATCAATTTTCATATATACTATAGTTGAATGTTTTATCTTAGTACTTGTTAGAAATAATTTGAAGCTCAGTTCACATAGTGAGGAGAAACATTAGAATGCTATATTATTTATTATGGATTAAGTTTGTATTTCATTAACTTTGTAGTATCAACTCTTATAGAACATTAAATGTTGTTTTGTTTCGTTTGGTGGGGAGAATCTTTGTTTGTCTGATATCTTGGCTAGTTTTATTGGTGACTTTTTCAGCATTAGTTTCATGTCCATGGGGCTTACATTTTATTGAAGTAAATGCTTCTTTATTTAAATTGTAGCAAAAACAAAAACCAAAACCCTTAGTTCAGACTATAAGACAACTGTCTTATAGTATTACGTATTCATATGTAATATAAAATGTTTAAGTATAGAACAGATGGAGTAAGTAGATTTCTATGGACAGTTTGTCATTAACTCTTTCCCTACGGCTTCACCTTATCCCTCACTTTGGTTTGGTCTTCCAGTGTAAGCCCCACGTCAGTAGCTGTATTCCTTTTCTCATTTCCTCCTCTACCTGATTTAAAATACCATTTCAAGTATAGAGATAAGTATTTTGCCTATTTCTCTTAGCATAACTGTGAAGAATTAACATTTTCATAAAGAACTTTTGAACAAACAAATGTAAGAATGCACCACATATAAATAGTTAAGTTCCCAAAATGCATAATAATCCTAATAATCCTACCTGGATAAACAGCAAAAATTTCTAGCCTCGAAGAACTGGTATGTTTTTCTGTTATCTTGATTTTCTTCTACTTCATTCTGCATGGGTAGATCCCACTGTATTTTTCTAAAATGCAAAAATTTTTTAAAAGCAACTTTCTCTTTCTGGGACCTATTAAAAAAACCCAACTATCTTATTTCAAATCCCTAATAATGTCTCTGTTCTATTAATTCTGTTTTGTGGTTGGGGGAACATTTTGACTTCACAGCTAATTTATGCAGCACTGGTGTTTGTTACTAATGAATGAGCTGGCTCACTGAAGTCTAGTTTATTAGTGTCACCCACAGTCTGTGATGTTTCACTGGGATGAGTTACTTATCTCTCTTAGGAAATACTTATGCCAACGTCTACTTATTAGTTCAGTGTGTTATCTACAATGTCCAATTTTCTACTCAGAATTACTAGACATGAAAAGAAATAAGAAAGTATGACCCTTATTCAAGAACAAAACATCAGAAGAAACTGACTCTTGACTGGACCCAGATGTTGAATTAGCAGACTAAGACTTCAAAGCAGCTAATATAAATATATTCAAAGCAGTAAAAGAAAATATGGTATCAATTAACAAACCTTCAATCTTAATGGATAATATAAACTACACACTAAAAATAATGAAAATTCTAAAATTTAAAAATACCGTTGCTGAAATAATTTGCCAGATAGCTTCAACAGCAACTGGAGATGTCAAATGAAAGATTCAGTGATCTTGAACCCAGATCAATAGAAATTGCTAAGTCAAATGATTCCTCTATTGTCAGAAAGGGCCAGGGACAGTAATAGGGGTGGAGTGCTATGCAAATAGATACAAGGAAATTTTGGGGTGTGATGGAAATATTTCATAACTTGACTTTAGTGGCTATTTCACCATTATATACATCTTGATAAACTCATTAAATTGTAGTTTTTAAATACTATTCTTGATTTATCAGTTTTTGATATGTATTGACTTCTTATTCAGGTGGAAGAAGGTTTAATTCTCTTATGCCGCCCTTTGTCTCCCAACATATATATTTCTATTTTTAGTTACATTTTAAAATCATATTTAACACTATTAAGACTTAGTAAATACTATTTGCCCAAAACCATCGTATTTTATTCTAATTATACTTTTTTGACTTATTCCTCCCCACATATTTCGAGATTTTCCTTTTTCTCTAATTTTATATTACAGTTTTTTTTACTCTTTTCTGTGTTTAATATGTTTTTTAACAAAAAGACCTCCATTATTAGTTCTTTTAATGTGGGTTTGTAGATAGTAAACTCTCTTAACTACTTCTAATGTTTGAAAATAACCCTCATTCTTATGTGATAAGTCATCTGGATACAGAATTGATGTGGGTTAACACTTCTTTTCCTTCAGCATTTAGAATATACTCCATTGCCTACTGACCTTTGTTATTTTGTTACAAAAAGTCTGCTGTTATTCTCATAGTTCCATGCGGAAATTTCTATCCATTTGCAGTCTCAGGACTGTATATTTCTGTCTGAAGAAATTCTCCTGTTGGCTTTTTTTCCTCTGAAGTGAATATTTATCTTCATCCTAGACAGATCTTGCTTTCATTCACATCTTTGCTTTTGCTAATTCTCATTCCCTTTTCTGGATTGCCCCCTGCTTCTTCCCTTAGGGTCACCATCCACTAGTTTTTTGAACATATGTTTCAGAACTTTACATTCATTTACTGGAAAAACTTCTTGATCTTCTTACCCTACTTGAAATTTCCCATCTTTTGATTTTCACTAAACCATATTAAGGGAGTTGATGACAAAAGCAAAAGTAAGGCTTTTGTCTTTTCTCTAAGCTACTGTAATTTGCTGACTGATTTAACATTTGTCTTCACAGTTAACATTGTTTATAAAAATATTATTTGGAAGCAGTGAGATTTGACATTTAAAAGCCTGTAATTTATGTAGAAGAGCCCTGTAGGTAAGTCAGGTAATCGTTTACACTTAATTGAAGGTGTTCTATACATATTAATTTACACATATACAGCACATAAAATACTTGACATATTAAAGACTATATCTTTATACGCTTTAACTTAAAAATTGATTATTTTTTATTAGTTTCAGGTGTATAAAACAACATAATGATAAGACATTTATTTACGCCCCTCACAAAGTGATAACCCCCTGAGTCTACTACCCCTCTGACATCGTACATAGCTATTACAGTACCATTGACTGTATTCCCTATGCCATACTTTACATCTCGTGACTATATATATATGTGTGTGTGTGTGTGTACACACACACACACACACACACATAATTATAGTTGACACTCAATGTTAGAAACTGATTATTTTTTAAAACTCTTTTCATGGGCACAGATCGTGGACTTTCATACTATTTTATAGTCTTAAAAGTTTGGAACCAAGGTAATGCAGTGCTATTTTTTTCCCTCTGTACAATAAGAAAATTAGAATATACATCAAGAAAAGAAAAACTTAAATAACCATAACCTTGTTCACCCAATTGCCATCCCTATGAACACCCTAGTATATATATTCTGATTGAAATCTTATTTTGAAATATTGCTGAAGTAAAAAAAATATTAGCTTAATTTTGCAAATTTGTATTGGTCTTTATTATTACTTTTATAATGTTTAGCCACAATTTTCTAACCATGATAATTTTACTATTTCCTTAATAGAAAGTGGAGCAGTTCCGAAAAGAAAAGATCCCTTAACACACACTAGTAATTCACTGCCTCGTTCAAAAACAGTTACGAAAGGTGGATCCACAAGCCTTTCAGGCCATCACAGAGCACCCAGTTGCAGTGGTTTATCCATGGTTTCTGGAGTGAGACAGGGACCTGGTCCTGCAACTGCCACTCATAAGGTATTTGTAGACAGAATTTAATGGCTTAATTGCTCTGCCTTGCACGTAGAAAATTTTGAACATGATATGCCTACTTAAATTTATTTCAAAGTACTTTATAATACCTCAAAGAATTGATAAGTTTCCACAAAGTCGAATGTAATTTTTCTGTTTTTAAAATCTACAAGGGCAACTTGCTGTTAAAAAGCAAATCTTGGGGCAGCCGTTTAGCTCAGGTGGTTAGAGCGCAGTGCTCATAACACCAAGATTGCCGGTTTGACCCCCACATGGGCCATTGAGCTGCACCCTCCACAACTATGAATGAAACAACTACTTGATTTGGATCTGATGGATCCTGGAAAAAAAACACTAAAAAACAAACTAAAAAAAAAAAAAGCAAATCTTATTTTACCTCCTTTTGGACTAATTAGGCTTTTTTATACAAAGTTTGCTTATCCAATCTGTTATATAATGCTATGTAGTTCATTTTACATTTGTCATTTTAAAAATTATTTAGATCTATGTAAATGTTCTGTGACATTAAACATACCTAGATTTTTGTTACAATTCTAACAAGGATCAAAATTACATGACTGTATTGTCATAGAGCCTTTTTATTTTATAGTAGCTAAATCTCTCTGGACAAAATCCTCTATAAACCCACTTTAAGGCAAATGTAGTTCTATAGTGAATACCTTTTACCTTGGAGTAAATATAGATTTGGGGGATATTTGTATTATTTTTCCTAGTTTTAAACCTTTAATTCTGTGAACTTGAAGGTTAATTCACTTGCGAAAAGTATAAAGGCTAGGTTGTATTTTCACATTAAAATTTCGTGTCCTTTAAGAGTACACCAAAAACAAATCGAACAAATAAACCTTCCACCCCTACAACTGCTGCTCGTAAAAAGAAAGACATGAAGAATTTTCGGAACGTGGACAGCAACCTTGCTAACCTTATAATGAATGAAATTGTGGACAAGTAAGTTTTGCCATCTAAAGTATTTTATTTTGCAGTTTTTATTTTTCAGTTTTATTTATAAAATATATCATCTGTGAAATAGATAATAAATACCTTATCAAATTTACATATTTAATTTTATGTAATTTTATGTTTTCAGTTACTATAAATGTAGAAAACGATTGCTTTACTGATTTAACTATATTTCACAGTAAGTTAACAAAAAATGTCTGTTTCATAGAGCTTAGACTTCATAATATAATAACTGAAGCACATTTCTATTGTGGAGATAACTGAAATTCTATTTCTTAGTGGAACAGCTGTTAAATTTGAAGATATAGCTGGTCAAGAATTGGCAAAACAAGCGTTGCAAGAAATTGTCATTCTTCCTTCTCTGAGGCCTGAGGTAAGGACGATATTATCACTTTCCTATAACATCACCCATTGCTTAATATAGCAGCAGTAAAGAAATCTTTGAGTTATATTAGAATGATTAATTCATATAACAGTAGAGATAATGGTTTTTTTAAAAAGTAAAAACACTAGCAATTGATGGTGACTAGTTATTATAAGATAGGAGAATGACTATAAGAATTCCTAATTTCCAACCCATTTTTAACATTTATAGGAAAACTAGGTAACAGGAAATATTTTTTATATCAAGGTAAGGGGGATTTAAAATTAAGAGACAGCACAACTAAAGACACTCACAAAAGAGAACTTCAAGGACGGCTTCAGAAATTGGCAAGAATTATGGAATAAGAAGTGTGTTCGAGAGGGAGTATTTTGAGGGGGATTAATGGCAATATGTCTTTTACTATAATACATTTTTAAAAATTTAAACATTCACCATATTGTTTGATCACACCTCATGTATGTTAAAGGACTCATATCCAAATTATACAAAGAACTTTTAAAACCCAACAATAAGAAAACAACCCAATTAAAATATGGGCAAAAGATCTGAACAGACTCCTCACCAAAAAACATACAGGTGACAAACATGCATGTGAAAAAAATATTTGACATCATCGTCATTAGGGAATTGCGAGTTAACAGTAAGATTCCACTACATACTTACTAGAATGACTAAAATCTGTAACATTGACAACACCAAATGCTGGTGATGATGTGGAGCAACAGGAGCTCTCCTTTGCTGGTGGGAAGGAAAAATGGTACAGCCACTTTGGAAGTCATTTTGACACTTTCTTACAAAACTAAACATACTCTCACTGCTGTCCAGCAATCATACTCCTTAGTATTTACCCGAGTCAAAATATTTGTCCACGCAAAAACCTGTACAGAAATATTCATAGTAGCTTTACTTGAAATTGCCCAAACTTGGAAGCAACCAACATGTTCTTTCGTAAGTAAATGAATAAACTGGTGTATTCGTATAATAAAATACTATTATTCATCACTAAAAAGAAAGGAGCTATCACACCATGAAAATACACAGAGGAACCTTAAATGGATATTGCTAAATCAAAGAAGCCAACCTGAAAAGGCTAATAATGTATATTCCAATTATATGATGACATCCAGGAATGGCAAAACTATGGAGACAGTAAAAGATCAGTGTTGCCAGCTGTTCATGGGGAGGGAGGGAGTGATGAATAGATGGAGCACAGGTCATTTTTTTAGGGCAATGAGAGTGTAATAGTGGATACATGATATGAGCAGTGAACCCTAATGTAAACTATGGGCGTTAATAATAATGTATCAATATTGGTTCATCAGTTGTAATAAATGTATCACCAATGCAAGATGTTAATAATAGGGGGAAATGAGGAGGTGAAGAGTTTTATGGGAACTCTGTTGTACTTTCCATTCAATTTTCTGTAAACCTACTCCCCCACCCCCCAAAAAAGTGTTTTTTTAAAAAGTTGAATATCACCCACTTCAAATGGTTCAACTTAAAAGTTCATACACCTTCACTGGTAAGTAAAGTGTTACCAGTCTGGTGCTTCACCCTTGACTCCTGCCATACCTGATGTCCCTGAGACTGGAGACTGGTTTAATTTCTCTAAAATAAAACTTCTGTCTCCTTTGGTTGTGGAAGAGGAGTACTTGCCTAAGTGCTCTTGGGGGGCGGCAAGAACATAGGTTCAGTTGTTCCTCATACAAACTTTGAATCAGTTTGGGCTGCTGCTTTCTGCAGTACCTGATGCCTTCACGTCCTAACCTTTTCCAGGGTTTTTTATTCACATCAGCTTGCTCCTTGTATCTGGGTATCCTTTCACAAGCAGCTCCTGCAGCTGTGCTAAATAATTTACCACACTATCAGTTCTCCATCTACAAAAATTCATTGTGTCCTCTGTTGTCTCCTTTCCTGTTTTTGTTTTGAAGATTTTTATCTTTTTTATTCATTTACTGTTCTTTTGGTGAGATTTCTAAAGGAAGCAGAGAAGCATACCTATGTTTAATATGTTTTGTTTAACCAGTCTGCTTTCGTTTTGATTAATAAAGATTTGGTTTTATTTCATTTGTTTTCTTCTGTTTTAATAATTATACTAGTTTATTGATTATGTGTTCTCTTCTGTTTGGGAGGATGCTACTTAAAAATGGTGCTTTTTAGATGACAAATAATCCTTTAAATGTCTGGGAAAAAGTGTCTTCAGAATTATAGTTGTGTATATATTTTTAAGTTGTTCACAGGGCTTAGAGCTCCTGCCAGAGGATTGTTACTCTTTGGTCCACCTGGAAATGGGAAAACAATGCTGGTAAGAATTCTTTTTAAATTTGAATGTTCTTTTAAGATATTCGGGACAGTAATGTATATTTTAAAAACTTTACATTATCCCTGAGTCTTTTATGACTTGCTTTTTTGCTGTAATATACTTCTCTTAAGTTCTTAAACTAGTTCTCAATGACAAAATAATTGGAAAACCATACATGTTATCTTTTGTCATATGTTTTGGGATAGTTAAATTTAACAGTGTAGTTTTTATTATTTTCCCAAGTTAAATAACAAAATTTTTACTTTAGCTTACTTTACTATATTGAATACTTTCTAACTTGATTTTTTACTATCTTAACAGCTTTATTTAAATAATCAGCATGATACAGATTTTTTTCTTTTTTTTTAAATTGAAGTATAATGAACATGCAGCAGATTTTATTTTTCCCTCAGTATCCTTTTGCCGAAAGTTTTTACTGGGATCTGGGTATCTCTTTCTCCTGCATAGCTCTTCTAGATGGAAAAAGAAAATAGGGAAAGAGTAACTTCTTCCCTTAGCTGTTTATCTTTCTCATTAGCCAGTTATCCTTCTGAAACTAGGGAGAGAATAATACCCTCTTATTTTTAACCTCTCCCTACCCATTCTCCCTTAGGAAAAAAGAGCGTGGAAAGAAGCACAGCTCTTCCTAGATCTTTTCCTCATTGCTGAGAAGGAAATACATTGATTGCCGTGTATTGGGAATTGTGTCATACCTTGTATTTTTAGAAAATATTTTCTAATACTTAAATTGATTAAATGTGATTATCTTTTTAAAGCAAGATATTGAACTAATGTAATATTTGCCTTTGTGATTTTTAAAGGCTAAAGCAGTAGCTGCAGAATCGAATGCAACCTTCTTTAATATAAGTGCTGCGAGTTTAACTTCAAAATATGTGAGTGATCTTTCCTGTACTGTCATGTTTTGAGTTACTGTTTAAATGTTACTGTGTTAAGTAGTGGTAATAACATTATACAAAAATATTTGTGTATGAGTTTTATATCTATGATTCAGAAATGATGAATATCACTCTTCATAGTAGAAAGCCATGTGCATTTGTTAGGCTCATTTAAAATTAGAATTATGCTGTCAAATACTGTATTAGTTTGCTAGGGTTGTGTAACAAAGTACCATAAACTGGCTGGCTTAAGCAACAGAAATTTATTGTCTTACAGTTTTGGAAGCTAGAAGTCCAAGTTTAGGTATTAGCAAGGTTATCAATTTTGTAATTTAAAGTTAACTATAAAATGATACTGCTTATTTCCTATGTGAATTTTTATAAGTAAAATTGTTATTAGAATAGGTTTATTCACATCATGCACATAATATAATGGAGAACACTGTCTTGGAAGTTAGGAGATAGGGACTTCAACCTAACTTTTACATACTGAGCTGGCCTTAAAGTATTACTTCAGACCTTACTTCATTTATAAAGTGTTGAAGTCATAAGAGGTGATCTCTTGCGATTCCTGCCATGCTCTGATAATATTTGTTTTGATGATGGTAAATCTGGAGCCCTTTTTTTTAATGAAATTTTCAATAAAGAATAGATGCCACCTAGAGGACAGAAGAATTTTTACAGTAAATTACCTCAAACCTCATGAACCTTTTATTAAATGCTTTGGTGTATGGAATGGTTTTAGTATAGGGTCTCAAGGGGTGTTCCTAGACCTCCTGGACTACCTAGAAATATTTTGATACTTATTGAGAGTGATACTGTGAGAATGAGTTTCCAAGGAGTTCTTTTTTCTTTTAATTTTTTTATTGTGAAATACACATTTTTTAAAATTAGTTTCAGCTGTACAACACAGTGCAGTAGTTATACTTTTTGCCCCTTGAAGTGACAACCCCCCTCCCCCAATCCGCTGCCCCACTTCCCCCCACCAATATCATCCATATCTATTGCAATTCCGTTGACTCCATGTCCCATGACACACTCTCTCTCTCTCTCTCTCTCTCTCTCTTCCTATATATATATATATATTATATATATATATATTCAATTATAGTTGACATACAATATTATACAGCATCAGCTTCAGGTGTACAGTGCAGTGATCAAGCCTCTACCCCATCTGTGATGCAGTCTCCCTAACAAGACATGTGACCATCTGACACCCTACAAAATATTTACATTATTAATTATATTCCTCGAACTGTTTTTCATATCCCTGTGGCAATATTGTAGTTACCTATTTATGCTGTCTAACCTCTTCCCTTTCTCCCTCATCCCCACCCACCTCCCAGCTAGCAACCATCAGTTGTTCCTCTATATCTCTGAGACCACTTCTGTTTACTTTGCTCGTTCATTCAGTTTTTTAGATTCCATATATAAGTGAGATCATAGGGTATTTGTCTTTCTCTAACTGACTTATTTCACTTAACATAATAGTCTCTAGGTCCATCCATATCATTGCGAATGGTATGATTTCATTCTTCTTTATAGTGGAGTAATACTCCATTGTATAAATGTACCACAGTTTCTTAATCTAGTCATCTACCGATGGGCATTTCAGTTGTTTCCAAGTCTTGGCTATTGTGAATAGCGCTGCAATAAACATAGGGGTGCATATATTTTTTCTGATTAACATCTTGGGTTTCTCTGGATAGACACCCAATAGTGGAATTGCTGGGTCATACGGTAGTTCCATTTCCAGTTTTTTTTGAGATACCTCCATACTGATTTCCATAATGGCTGCACCAGTCTGCAGTCCCACCAACAGCCAAGGTGTTCTTAATAGAGCAAGTTTTTTTCAGGAGGGCACTTTCTAACTTACCTCCTTCAATAAAAACACCCTGCAACCTAGGGCTGAAGTAAGACGTACAGCATTTCTTTCTCTCCCCTAATATTTTCTCGTCCCACTTGTCATACCTTTGACAAACAGCTGTTTCATTCTCGAGTCTTAGAAATGGAGAAAAATTTTATTTATTTAATATTTTCAAATATTTTATTGGGGAATTAGGGGAGGGGAACAGCATTGGGGAATTGGGGAAGGGGAACAGACAAGTTGCTGTCCTTTTGTTCTTCAGTCTAGTTGTGGAGGATGTCGCTTCACTGGCCCATGTTGGTATTATTACGCTGTTCCCGAGTGAGGCAGTTGCTTACCGGCCATTGGATGGCCGCTCTCCATGGCTCACGGCAGCTCAGGAAACCTCACACCTGCTGCTGGCCAGCCCCACTGCAGCCTATGCCATCGCCGACAACTCACGGTAGCCCAGCTCCAGGTCGAGCTGTTGTTCACCATTTTAGCTGTAGAGGGTGCAGCATCACTGGCCCATGTGGGATCTGAACCAGGGCCCTGCTGCTCAGAACTTGCATCCCAAGCCAACCCCTAACCAACGCACCACTCGGCCGGCCCTAAATTTTATTTTTTAAAGTACTTACCAGACAGTACTAAATAATAAATAGCCTATTTTTTAAAATTATAAGGGATATTTCAGTAACCTTTCTTGCCCTCCTTCCCAATTCTTTAAACCAAATCTTTAGTTGTTGCAAAGAAAGGAATTTAAATTCCTACATTCTAGACTTTCAACCATGAAATTTTAAAAGCTAGAATAATGTTACATTATATATATGTATAATAATGTATATAATGTCTTGTTTTAGGTGGGAGAAGGAGAGAAGTTGGTGAGAGCTCTTTTTGCTGTTGCTCGAGAACTTCAACCTTCTATAATTTTTATAGGTAAGAACATGTTTACCAGCTCAGTTAGTTGAACCTTTGCGAAACTAACTCCCCTCTCCAAATATAAGAGAGATGATAGGAAAGATTATTATTACTATTTTTTTTAAACATTTTATTGGGGAATTGGGGGATGGGAACAGTGCTGGGGAATTAGGGGAAGGGGAACAGGCAAGTTGCTGTCATTTTGTTCTTCAGTCGAGTTGTGGAGGACGTTGCTTCACTGGCCCATGTTGGTATTATCATTGCGCTCTTCCCAGGTGAGGCAGTTCGGTCTCCGGCCTCTGGACGCCGCTCATGGCGGCTCTTGGCAGCTCACACCGGCTGGCAGCCGCTCATGCTGGCTGCCAGCCACACATGGTAGCTTATGGCAGCCCAGCTCCAGATCGAGCTGTTGTTCACCATCTTAGCTCTAGAGGGCAGTGTCACTGGCCCCATATGGGATTCGAACCAGGGCCCTGCTGCTCAGAGCTGGTGTCCCAAGCCAGCTCTTAACCAACGCACCACTTGGTTGGCCCAGGAAAGATTATTAAGAAGAAAAAAGTTTTAAAGAAGCACAAAGTTAAAGATTAATGAATTGAGTAGGACCCACTACATTAATAACTTAAATAGTAAACTAGATTAATCTCAGATGACTCATACAGGTTGGCTTTTGATTCAAGTATTATCCTTGTATTTCCTCTAGATGAAGTTGATAGCCTTTTGTGTGAAAGAAGAGAAGGAGAACATGATGCTAGTAGACGTCTAAAAACTGAATTCCTAATAGAATTTGATGGTGTAAGTATTGATTATGATATTTTTAATATGAAAGCATTTTAGTGTATGTATTTTCCTATTAAATGACCCAAATTAGAAATACAGATATCTTTATTATGTTTCTCTTTGTTATTATTTTATCTAAAAGTACTGAGAAAAAATTTTTGGCTTATAGGTACAGTCTGCTGGAGATGACAGAGTACTTGTAATGGGTGCGACTAATAGGCCACAAGAGCTTGATGAGGCTGTTCTCAGGTAGGGAGATTTACGTAGAAACACGCATATTTATTACAGCAGACATACTTACTCATGTGTTCATTTCACATATTTCTTATTTCCTTCCCTCTTGATTTGAAGGCTAAATTCAATATTTGCCTCCCTATATCCATCTTCTCGCCTCTTGTTTACCAACTAAAGATTTTGAGGACAGGGCCAGCATGGTATCAGTAAGGTGACTCTTCATTTTATGGCTTTAGGCAAATTAGTTATTTTTTCTGGGTTGGATTAAATTATTTTAAAACTCCAAAATTGATTCTTACCCTTTTTTACTGGGCTTTATTAGAAGCTGATAAAAGCAAGGTTCGTGGTAACTGTGTCATGTTCTCTGTTCTTGTGTATTGAACAAATTTGTCCCCTTCCTATGGAAGGACAGTTAGACTCAGCATAAAATTCTTGGACCTCCCTTTCTTTTCCTGAGGAATCTATAACATTGACCCATTATTTCTAGGATGGGATACTGCAGTATAAAAGTCTGAAGCCAGCCTGCTTGTATTCACACTTATGGATTAATTTAATGTTTTTTCTTCTTACTGGATACAGTTTTCAAGTATGGAAATCCAGTTATTTGAAAAATATGTTGATTGATCTGTGTTTATTTTTCCTGGGATTTGGTGTTTGTTTAAATTGACAGTTTAGAACATCCTTTGTTTTGGGAAAGTTATTTTGAATACTATCCTTTTTTTTTTTTTTTTTCTAATTTTTTAAAAAAATTTTTCTTCTATGTACTATTTATACACTATGTTGCAGCTTTTTCTCTTCCATATCTGTAATTTCCTTGCTAACCCTTTTTAACTTTTAGGGCCTTTTTATTTTGTTATGTCTGTTTTCTTGTTTGTTGTAATTATTTCTTACTGGTTAGTGTCTAATCTCCTTCCTGCTACTACTTTTTAACCTTTGTTTCTGTGGTGGTTTTATTTTCTTTTTCATTGCTTTTCTGATCTCTGTGATCCCATTTTTCATCTTCTGTTGATTTCCTTGAGCCATTGTGTATGTCATTTCTTTGAGGCCTTATATCTTATTGAACTCTTGTTTCATAGAAGACTTTTTTTTCATTAAACTATATTTCATGGAAAGACATTTGGTTACAATTTTAATTTGCTTTATGGCAAAATCCTCTTGTGCATGTTCATTATATCTGTTACATTTTTTGTATTCTTTTCTTCTGTTTTGACACTTTTTAAAAAAAAATCAGCCCTGTGCTATTGCCCGTTTTGCTTATGATTTTTATTTGAATCAGGAAAGTTTTTTTGAAAACCTAGTTTTGGGATGATATTATAAGAGAAGAGCTAGAAAAGTAAGATACTAAGCAAATATTTTGAGTTGTCCTATGAATACCCTGGACTAACAGACAATTTTCCCTGATTCAACAGTAAAGCCCTGCCTGATAAATTGTGTGTGTGTGTGTGTGTGTGTGTGTGTGTGTGTGTAAATAGGTTAGGTTGATTTAGTCTTCTTCAACTTACAAAGATTGATCACTGCAAGACAGCTTGTCGTCTTGCCAGACTGACTGATGTCTTCTTACAAAGATGATGTGTCTGAGTTTCTGTGTTCAGCCTCACCTCTCTTGCTGTTACCCTGCTCCTGGCAAGCATTCACAGGATCTGTGGAGCCAGTCCTCACATGCAGGTTTAAATGTGGGGAGACTGGTTTTATTACCCCTCAGAGTGTGCTTTCTCTGTTTCCTTTGAAAACTCTATGCTCTGACACCCATGTCTGTAATCTGCAGTGGCAGATCCTGTGTGTATCCTCCTTTGTCGGTGTAATTGTCACTGTCCTAGGCAGCTGTTCGTCATACTTTTTTAGTTCCATAAATGTCAACTTGATTTCTTTTTTTTTTTTAGCTGAGCCATCCTGCCACCTGTTGGCAGCTAAGCGACAGCTCATTGCAGGCCAGGAATCCAACCGCTAGTTGCTCAGAGCTCACACTCTTGAGTGAGCTCTTAACCAGCTGAGCCACTCGGCCAGCCCCACTTGATTTCTTGATGATGAAGTTTACTTTTCTGTTTCTGTTGACCTTGTTGGTTTTAGTTGTTTTTAGTTTCAAAAAGACAGCAATGATCTATTAAATTACTTCTATCAGCTATTTTGTTTTAAAGCTGTTCAATATTTTGCTTTATTGCTGTTAAAAACATGCACATATATAAATGGTTAATTTAATTCTGACAATAATTGACTTAAGCGTTTTTTAACATTAACTAGCGAGTTTTTAAAAAGTAACTCCTAAAAATAACATTTTACACTTAGGACTACTAAAATGCATTCAGATGCCTTGAGCATTATACTTAAAGGTTTTTTCTTATTATTTTCTACATGAACTGAGTTACCTTTAAATTCAAAACTATTTTTCTGAATTGCTTAAATCCTTTTTTTAGGCGTTTTACCAAACGGGTATATGTGTCTTTGCCAAATGAGGAGGTATGTATCTATATTTGAATTTTTTTTTTTTAAGCAGAAACAAGAACTACCACGTTTAACAATACTGAGTCTTCCAATCCATGGTACAGCCACATTGGAAGACAGTTTGGCAGTTTCTTAAAAAGATAACCATAAACTTACCATAAGACCCTCCAATTCCATTCCTAGGAATCTACCCAAGAGAAATGAAAACATATGTCTACACAAAAACATGTATAAGAATTTTCATAGCAGCATTATAAATAATAGCCCAGAACATCAAAGAATCTAAAATACTTATCAATTGGTAAATGGATAAACAAATGAGGTATATCCATTTAATGGAATACTGTTTAGCAATAAAAGGAATGAGCTACTTTTACATGCTATAGTATGGGTGAACCTCAAAAACATACTAAGTGAAAGACACCAGATGCAGAAGATTACATGTTATATGATTCCATTTATATGAAATGTTCAGAAAAGGCAAATTTCTAGAAACTTAAAGCACATTGTGGTTTGCTAAGGCTAGGGGTGGGTATTAACTGTAAACAGAAATGAGTGAAATTTCTGGGGTGATAGAAATATTCTAAACTAGGTAGGTTATGGTGATGACTACACAACTCTAAATTTATTGTCATTGCATTATATATTACGATGGGAGAGATTCATGTTATATGAATTCATACCTCTATAAAAAAAATTTTTTTTTTTAATTGTGGTTGTCTGCCTCAGACCCTTAACATCCTTGGTAGTAACCACAGCTACGTCCTTAGTGCTTAATTTGGATTATCTTTAACTCTCTCAGGAACAAAATGGTACTTTTAATAGGCATGAGTGAGGCTCTAAGAGGTAGAATGATTTGTGTAAGATCACTCAATTCCTAAATGATAGTCAGAATTTGAACCTGATTCCTGGTATTTTATTAAGCTAATTCTTAGGACTAATAATTCTGTAATATTTCTTTTGCAGACACGACTACTTTTACTTAAAAATCTATTATGTAAACAGGGAAGCCCATTGACCCAAAAAGAACTAGCGCAACTTGCTAGGTGAGTAATTTGATTTGGTCTGTCTTACAGCTTTTTTTAAAAAGAATTATTTTGCTGTTTTGTTTAAGCTCAAGTATGAAATGAGTAATGTATCAGAAAATTTCTTGTCTCATCCCCTACTTCCTTTGATTCTCTTGATCTCTTAGCCTTATATATATATATATATGGTATCTAATTTCAATTTCTAGATCCTTTATAAGACATGTCCTAAATATCTAATGATGATAGTATGTTCTTTTTATAAACTTATTAAAACATGTAAGTGGTATTAAAGTAATTTTTAAAAAAATTTTAATCTCATCTCTTCTCACACCAACATATTTTTATATAAATGTGTTCATTTGCATTACACATAATTTTTTATAACTTTCACATCTTCCAACTTTTTTTATGAGCAGTATGCTTAAATAGAAACTGAATATGGGAGATGCACTTTAGTCACTGAAAAATCTCATAAAGTAATTTAAAATATTTATTTATTTATTTATTTATTTATTTATTTATTATTTTTTAGCTGAGCCATCCTGCCACCTGTTGGCATTCAGCGGCAGCTCAGCTCGGGCCGGGCATTGAACCGCTGTTGCTCAGAGCTCAAACTCTTGAGCGAGCTCTTAACCAACTGAGCCACTTGGCCGGCCCATAATTTAAAATATTTAACAAGTGTGTGAGCAGCCAGTAATTTTAGTGAGAACAGTTTCCAGATAACTATGAAAAAAGAACAAATCCAATACTTGGAAATATTAAGATCGTTCTTTGTCATTCCAATAAAGAATTCTGCTAATAATGTTTGTTCTGTGTACTTATTTAACATAGTACATGGTAGGAAAATGCTTTCTTTTTCTGTTTTATTTTCCTCTTCCCCTTTGCCTCCCTAGTTCTTAGTTCACTTTGGTAATCTCTTGGCTGCCCAAGCTTCTCCTCTATGGCATCCCACTCAGTTGTGCGTATTTTTATCACTGTCTTCTACAACAGTCCCTTCCTTCATCCTGTCTTTCCTACATTTAAAAAACTCCACTTCAGTTGGCCCTCATTCCATCAAGGCAGTGCTCTTTGTGAAAACAGAGACTCATGAACTTACATAGAAGCAGTTGTGAATATGCATCAGTTGGCCAGCAGTGGTTTATAGATGTTACCTTCCAGGGGTGTGTTTACAATTTGATGGAGCCTCCAATAGATGTAGTATGCCTTAATCTAAAGGAATGGTTCTAATGATGAAAATTTGAGGCATTATATACAAGGAGCCAACAACAGACTGTTTTGTTTTTAGCAAGTGGGCCTTTCTGTGCCCTTAAAATCAAATCACTTAGCAGTCTGCTTGATGACAAAGGCAAACTAGGTTTTACCCCCTTATTACATGGAGATTTTAAATCTGCAAAGATAAAAATTTGCTCTTTTGCCCATTTTCAGAATGACCGATGGATACTCAGGAAGTGATCTAACAGCTTTGGCAAAAGATGCAGCGCTGGGTCCTATCCGAGGTAGGTATACAGAGCTTGAAGCATTTATAACTCTTTATTAGACCAATTAAGTTTAAGAGGCCCCTATTGAGAGATCTTGATTACCGTATTTGCCGGCGTATAAGACGACTCGGCATATAAGACGACCCCCTAACATTTCCACTCAAAATACAGAGTTTGTTATATGGTCGGCTGTGTGCGATTTTGCGAGTGTGGTAAAATCGCATAACAGCAAAATCGCATAACAGCCGAGCATACACCCAGCAGCGCTGCTGATGCCTGAACGGTATGTGGAATGAAGTGGGCGGGCATCGGGAGGCCACTATGGCACGGGGCAAGCACTATGGGCAGTCTATCTGAAGTGTACCTGGCGTATAAGACGACCCCCCACTTGGAGGCATATTTTTCAGGGCCAAAAAATCGTCTTATACGCCGGCAAATACGGTAGTAGGAAAACAATATAGCTATATCAATGGAAAACTTGATACAAAGTAGTTTCTAGACTTAGGGCTAGCAAACTTTTCTATAAAGGGCCTAATAGTTAATATTTTAGGCTTGTGGGCCACATATGCTCTCTGTTGCATTTTTTTTTATCCCCCCCTCGCCAGCCCCCAAAATGTGAAAACATTATTAGCTCAAAGAACATACAAAGACAGTCCATAGCTCTCTGGACCATGACCCCTGTTCTAGACAACAGGTTTCACTTCTTCATAGCAGATAAGCAGAAGAAAATGCAAAGAAAAGGAAAACTTTTTTAAGCAAGCAAAAAATAAAGGGGAAATGTTTTTAACCTTTTTGGGCTCTTCATTTCAGTATTCTAATATCACTTGAAATTAATGTCTAAGAGAACTTATATAACTATTTATACTTTTATCATTTGTAAACTTTTGAGGAATTAAAGCAAAACATATCATTCATTGCTATATTTTGATTCAAGGTAATTTATTGATTCTTAAATACCAAACTGATGATTTTTAGGTGAGGTTAGTAAACACACTATGGTATCACTTCAGAATAGATATGCTAAGTTACTTGTCCACAGCCAGCATAGACAGTGGATGGGTGACGCTTTCAGGTATGCATCAGTTTACTAGATATAATGATAAAAAAGAACATGGAATATGCAACTTTCAGAACACGTCTCTTACAGTGAAACAGGGTACTGATTAAGAACTGCTGCTCTGGAGAATAATAAATGTAACTTTGAGAATATAGAAACTCTGGGTAAAGCATTTTAGTCAAACTTTCTTGCTGACAGAGGTATGAAGTCTTGTTCAGATAGTGGACTCAGAAACAACAGCTAGGGCTGGCCGAGTGGCGCGTTGGTTAGAAGTTGGCTTGGGACACCAGCTCTGAGCAGCAGGGCCCTGGTTCGGATCCCACATGAGGGCCAGTGGTGCTGCGCCCTCTATGGCTCGACTTGGAGCTGGGCTGCCGTGGGTCGCTGGCAATGGCATGGGCTGCAGCGGGGCTGGCCGGCAGTGGGCATGAGCTTTTGTGAGCTGCCGTGAGTGGCCGTCCAATGGCCAGTGAGCAGCTGCCTCACCCTGGAAGAGCTCAGTGATCACGGTGCCAACATGGGCCAGTGGAGCGATGTCCTCCACAACTAGACTGAAGAACAAAAGGATGGCAACTTGTCTGTTCCCCTCCCCCAATTCCCCAATAAAATCTTTAAAAAACAAACAAACAGCTAATGTGTAAGTCATGTGTATTTTTTAGAATATTTTAGCTATTTTCTGAAGCAGACAAAAGTTGTTGGGTTAAAAAAAAAAGCTAAAGCCTTTTGTAAAGACCAAGTTGTATTCTTTTTTTTTTTTTTTAAAGATTTTTATTGGGGAATTGGGGGGATGGGAACAGCGCTGGGGAATTGGGGAAAGGGGAACNCGACTCACGGCAGCCCAGCTCCAGGTTGAGCTGTTGTTCGCCATCTTAGCTGTAGAGGGCAGTGTCACTGGCCCTCATATGTGGGATCCGAACCAGGGTCCTCTGGCGTCCCAAGCCAGCTCTTAACCAACGCACCACTTGGCTGGCCCAAGACAATATTATTATTATTATTATTATTATTATTATTATTATTATTATTATTATTATTAGCTGAGCTGTTCGCAGCTCAGCAGCAGCTCATCTCGGGCCGGGACTCGAACCACTGTTGCTCAGAGCTTGCACTCTTGAGCAGGCTCTTAACCAAGTGAGCTACTCGGCCGGCCTAAAGACAATATTTTCTTAAAAGTCCCGTGTGCTTCTTGTAAAACCCCCCTTTCCTTTCTAATAAACCTGGCATGAATTTTAGCTAGAGTATGTTGTGAGTGAGACTTGAAAATGCAAAATTCTGTGAAACTATAAACAGAAAAAAAAAATTAGAGGGAGATAAGGAGTGGTTGTATATCTGAATGGTAGAACTGTGAGTGAGTGATTTGTTTTTCCTGCTTGTCTATATTTTGTCAAATTTTCTGTGAGTGTCTTGTTTTTATAATGGGAACATATTATGAATTCAAATGTTAATGCCTAAGAAATTAAACACATATAATGAAAGTATATTAGTATAGCATTTTTGTAAGATTGCTTATATTAATAACAATCTTGCCTCATACATAATAATATGTAAAATAAGATGATTGGCATGATTTTCTAAGATTACAGCTGTATATATTTATAACATTAATAAATAGCATCTTTGCTTTAATCCATTATTGGGTTAACTACTGTATATATATTCATCATTTGTATTGTTGTGTGCTTTTTTAAAAATCTAGATGAGAAATATTCGATTATCTGACTTCACTGAGTCCTTGAAAAAGATAAAACGCAGTGTGAGCCCTCAAACCTTAGAAGCATACATACGTTGGAACAAGGACTTTGGAGATACCACTGTTTAAGGAAATACCTTTGTCAGCCTGCAGAAAATGTTGTTTTCCAAGAGAAACACCATCTTCAATGCATAGTTATCAACTACAAGAAACCCAGCCTAAGTTTACAGGACTTTTCAGAGTCTTATAATTATTTGTGCATCCCAGAAGATGAACCATAAAACAAATTTAAATAAAATATACAATGCACATGGAATATTTTGTTTAAGGCCTTCTTGCCTTTGATGGTCATGGTTATCCCGATGGGCACTGTAAGTCAGAGCACAATAGAAACTGATTATGGTGTTCTTTACCAATATAATCATAATGTAAATAATAACTTGTATATTGTGTTGCAGACAAAAGTACTCCAGAGACAGTAAGTAGTAGAAGACACAAGAGCTGTTGGTTGGTTGTCTTTTGACGTCTTTTCTTAAAATAGTAATTTTTCCTATTTTCCTTTCCTACTGTTGTCTTTACTGTGGGTGATTAGAATGCCAAACACTCTTAAGATCCTTTTTTTCCCCTTTTCTGTTTACAAATCGTGTGCCAAAAGAAACTTTTTTCTGTGTAATAGTAATAGGAGAAAGAATTTTGAAGGCTTTTTCTTCATAAATCTACAGACATTAAACAATTGTGTTCTTTTTACTTTTTATTTTTCCAGTACCTTTCTACCAAAAAATTTAGAAAGCAATATGATAGCAGCAAAACAAATCTTGTAAAATAGAGAAGCTTGGAAGTTTTGAGTCACTCTGTCATACAACATGTAGATCAATCCTCATGTGACCTGCAGTATTCTTTTTCTAATATATGTGTCAAAATCTGTTGTAGACTGTTAACTTACTCCTAATGGTATTTATTTCTGCTATAATTACTCTAATATTTAAAAAAGCCAATTTTAACAGTTGTAAAAATGATCCCTGTGCAAGAGAAGGGAAGTACTGGAAGCTAAGGCATTTCTAATTTATTGCTTATTACTTTCTTACTGTTTACAGGATAATGATAAGCCAGTGGATCTACCATCTTTTATTCTTAATAATTATTAATCCCTTCAATGAAACTTTAAAAACTTACTGAATTTTTATACATTGCATACATTTTATAGGTTTCTTGTGCTCACTTTGTTAACAAAAAAGTTTCAGTCTGTTAATCTGCCTTTTGTTCCCTCAAAATGTACAGTAATTTCATTTCTTGTTTGTATAAGTATGCCTGGATTTTTATTATAAAAATGTCATTAGGAAGTACAGACTCATATCATGGCCTTTTAAACGTTGTAATAAAGGCAAATGGATATTTGCCCTTAGTTTACTGGTTAAAAGTTTGTTTACAGAAATTTTCTTTGGTGCTTTTATGTGAAATGTCATGGGCGGAAAGAGTAATTTCATAGTAGTAACAAAGCTTTTTCATTTAGCAAAAATATCTTTGGTTTTGAGAGAACAAATGAAAATTAAAACCTAGCCCCTATTAGATAAGAATTTTATAATGAAGACATACATTCTTAATTTTACTCTTGTTAAATATACAAGATGTATAATTTCTTAACATCATATGGAGTTTGTAGGCATAATTTAAATCATGTCTCTTCTAATCATGACTTCAGAACACCCTGGATAATAAAAATGAGAGTTACAGTTGAGATAAATTATAAAAAAAATTTAAGCCAGAACCATGCATATTTCTGAGGTCCTAAGTAGTATCTTTTTAAGGGCTCAAACAGTAATGCATCAATTACAAAATATTGATAATCAAAGGTAATGATGAAATAAATATACATGATGACAAGTATTGGGAACATCCCAGATTAAAACATGTTCAGTAAAGCTCATAAAATTTTTTTTTGTATTTTCATTTAGAAAAGGACTAATGTTACTGATACTTGGATAACTGTTTAGTCATAGTAAAGGTCTGTGCTTCAAGCTCAACTTCTAAAATATAATCTTTAAAATTATCATTCTATCTGCAATATTTTAATGTAGCTCACTATTTTATTGGGAAAGTTTTTAAGTAACAAAGATTTCAAATGTTAAAAGA
The DNA here is from genome assembly GCF_001890085.2 of Hipposideros armiger. NCBI lineage: Eukaryota > Metazoa > Chordata > Mammalia > Chiroptera > Hipposideridae > Hipposideros > Hipposideros armiger. Next base: position 419,280 of record NW_017731557.1, read on the forward strand.
TGTAAAAGTCAAGTTAATATTGTCATAAACATTGAGTCAGAGAATTATATTACTGTATGAATATCCATTCATGTACAGAAGTTATTTTACTTTCCTGATAAAATCTGAAGTTGAGCTTAGTGTTAGAGACTTATTTTCTATGACTTACTATGACCAAGTTTTATTTTAAGCTGTGTTTCTTTCATAGAAGGGCCATGAAAATAGGATAATGATATATAGTAGGAAGCGTAAGAGTGTAGTTTGGTCTTTTTCAATAAAGATAGAAGTTGCTGAGGTTTTCTGAATTAATATTAGACTTAGATTGTAAACTTTCAGATTTTGCAATGAGCTCTGTGTCATATTACTTCCTAAAAGGAAATGCTTAAACATTAAATTTTAGTGTGCTCTTCATGTTAATATGGCAGAGTTTTATAAACTAAATTAAAACTTATTGATGTACTGAACTTGAAGCCAAGGGAAAGAATCGATATTAACTTTCAAGGTATCTTAAGGGTAAAAACTTACTCTAAGACAGTTTGCCCATTGAGGTTATCAGATTTCTGACTTGCAAATGTTTTGTGCTTGGGAGGAATCGGAGGAAAAGCAGATGCTAGAATTCTAATTTAAGTAAATATACAGTGGTCTTTGTTTATAATGTAAAATTCTTTATATTTTGTACAAAAACTAATTCTTTTGGTAGAATGAATCATTTACAGTTTGTTTTTGGACTCTGAGTCAAAGGATTTTCCTTTAAATGCTTGTCTCAATTTTAATCTGGTCTTTTGTACTTCTGAAGAAATGAACTAAAAGGTTCAGTTGCATAAAGTGGGTTTTATCCTAATGGATTGGAAATAAATTATAAACTTTATTTTGTCTTTAATTTTTCAATTTGATAACGTTTTGAGATTTCAGATGTTGCAGTTTGGTAATGAAGGAGTAGCTTGTATTGGACTAACTCTCTTGCCAGTAGCAATTATAAACTCTGAACAAAATATAAAAATGATTAGAAGACTCTAGAGAGCAATCAAAACAGGCAGACATTGCACAAAATCACATACTAGAAGAGATCCACATTAACTAGCTTTTACCCTGAGGGCAATTTCCAGTTTGTGTGATGTGCTTGGAAATAGAATTGAAGCAGAGTGTGACAGTCTTGCTGGGCTGAAGAGGCATTTGGGACTTCTAGACCAGCTGGAAATTAGGAGGGAAATCTAGAGAGCTTCAGAGATAGAAGCCCAGGATCTGCCTACAAATTCCTTTCAAATTGTACCTGTGCAGTGTGCTTTTCAGAGGAATCCAGCAGAAAACAGTAATTGAAGTCTGAGGAACTGAGCAGAGGTAGCAACTGCTGGGGGAATAATACAGAGTTTAAAATTCAAATTCCAGTAGGAGGGGTTTACACTTAAGGTTTCCCACTGAAATTCAAAAAGGGCCATGCATAGGAGGAAGGACAACATCCTAGAAGTAAGGGCTGTGCTTTAGGACTATGGGCAGAATGGAAGGAAACTCACTGTCACAAAGCCTAAAATCAAGCTTACACAGCATCAAGGTTATCTGTCAGTAATTTAACAGAACTAAACAGTGTTTAGAAGAAGACAGAATCCAGAGTCTTCACAACATGTCAGCCACAAAGCCCAGTACACAGTAAACAATTACTAAGTATGCAGGGAAATTATAAGACCCATAATCAATTAAAAAAAAAATATATATATATATATATTTGTATCCACTATTTTAGAAATATATAAGCCATACATTATTTTAAACTAAATTTCAGTTAACAATGCTAAAATTGAAACTTCCAAATGAATTACAAGAAATAAGATTACTGGTACTACCCCACTAATTATGTACAGTCAGGTTACATTGTTATAATTTTTGGTTCTACTGTATACTTTTATCCAGTTTAAGATATTTTTACTATAATGGTTTTATTGTTAATAATTTGGTAGTAGCTTTTAGCTGTGAGTCCTGACTTAATTAGTTAATATTTATAAAGCACTTAAAATAGTCTGGCAATAGTGAATAATATATGTATTTATTAAATAATTTTAAAATACATAAATACTCAATAATGACATTTTATTATGGAGATTAAGGAAATTCATTCTATCCGTTGCATTTATGAGATGAGAAGAAAATACAAGTACTTTGGTTTGTAAAATTGTGTACTAGAATTTTGTTCAGTCATTATTTGGTACAACTTTATTAACTAAGTATTGTCAAATACTGGTGTTTATACACAAATTTAGTGAGACATTCTAATTTTGTCTTTAAAGAACAGACACTCAAATAATTGTGTTCAAATTCTGTATTTTTAAGAGGTAGTACAGGAAATTGTTGATTATAAATTTAGGGTATAATGTACTTTGTTTTTAAAGCAGACAGTCTGTACCCAATTTAACTTTAACTTTATTAATTATTTTATTATTTTGTTTTAATAAGACATCTTTGCAATTTATTTTCCCTCTTTGCACAACTAGCTACCAGCTGCTTTTTCCTTATATACATTAATCTCTTACTAACTTTAAATTACCATATATAAATTTCCTATGTATACATACACCAAACTATACACTTAAATTAGAATTTCATTAAAAGCTTTTCAAACCTTCATTTTTATAACCAATTTTATTCAGGAATATCATAGAAAATACCCACATTACATTCATCATTCTTCTACACTTTGAACTTTAGGAAGAGCCAGTGTATGTTTTACAGTTAAAGAAGAAATATGTAGGGCTCATATGGTGATTATGTGGTAACAATATATCCTTTTTCTTTTTGACTAAAGTTTTGCAGATTAGGCTTGTACACAAGTTACAAGTGTAGGTGATTTTCTTATTTTGTGCTTTTGGAAATATCAGAGAGAATATAAAGTGATAGTTAGACTGGGTTTTATAAGAGTAATAAAAAGACTATAGATAAATATCCTTCGTTGAAGTTTTGTCTCAAATTCTCCTTTAACTTGTTATTCAGGGGGGATAATATACATGTATCTACTAGTGACAATTTTTAATACTGGCCATTTTGTGCCAGATTCCAATTTGCCTTTTAAAAATCCTTAGGTAAATATAGATATTTATTAACTCAGCTTTGTTATATTCTACATGCTCAAAAACAATTACAATGTCAGGAAATAAGGCCAAATTAATATAAAAAGCTTGATAAGCAATATTAATATTGGAAAATTTCAGGTACAAGAATCCTACTTGTTGTAGTTAAAGACATTATTATTATTATTTTTTAATATTTTTATTGGGGAATTGGGGGAAGGGGAACAGACAAGTTGCTATCCTTTTGTTCTACAGTCTAGTTGTGGAGGACGTTGCTTCACTGGCCCAAGTTGGCACCATCATTGNATGTGGGATCCGAACCGGGGCCCTCTGGCATCCCAAGCGAGTTCTTAACCATCGCACCACTCGGCCGGCCCCCAAGTTGTATTCTTTTAAGTTTAGTCTCAAATTTGTAAGAATCTGTTGTTTTTGTGAAGTATGCAAAGAAATTGAATGTCGCCCAGTTACTTCTAAGAGGGAATATTATTCTCAACATTTGTAAATTATGTGCTCTTAATATTAATGTATGTTTCTCTTAATAGAATGGTTATATTGAGCACATGCTTTTAGATCATTATACTTGGTTTTAGTCTTCAGCAATTTAAACTTCAAAAAATTTTCTTAAGTGGCTGACTTTTATATTTTACAGAACTGAAACCAGAACAAGTGAAGAATATGTCTGCCAGTGAGGTATGTGATTTTACAATTATTTTCTCTTTGTTTTGGTCCCCTGTATTGTAGACATATCTTTTGTCTGGATTTTATAATTTATTTAATTAGAAACTAGAAAAAATTAACTCTGTTTTATTTCATAATATGGAGGCCTATCACGTTAAAATCCCTTATGGTGTTCATTAGTAATGGACAAAAAATATACACAGTCATTATGTAATTTTCTATCAAATTATGTAAACACTAAACAAGAAAACTATAGGAAACAAAGATTTTAGACATGAAAATAACTTGTAAAAAGTTAATTCCAAATTTTTCTATATTTTTAATATATCAATAATGTACAATTTGTATTCCCAAAATGTCTTACGGATTTTTTTTAAATAGTTTAATTTAGTAACACTATCCCATAAATATATTAACTTGTTTAATGTTCTTAAACTTAGCATAAATCTAATAGTACTTATCTATTCAAAAAGTAAGCACCATGCATGAATTATTTCTTCTCCATACATCACTCCCCCTGACTTGGATCTGGGACAGGTAGACTTGACATTTCATATACTTTGGCCCTCTAGATTAAAGTTGAGGAAAGGCCCTTTGGGTGACATTTTAGGCCTCTGTGTTTGTCCCTTGGAAGGTCCAGACATAATAAAGGAACCAATCAAGGCAATAATGAGCTAAAACCACCAACTGGCAAATAAGTTTCAGTAAGAAGCTGTCTACAAGTTCTTAATTCACTTAACAGGCAAAATCTACTCAGCTCCATATCTGCTAGTATTCTTCACTCTATCTCAAACTCCTAGGCCATGGCATTTCTTGTGAAGATCCATTGGGAAGGTTACTTGCTTGTACCTATAAATGGAATGCTTTGATACACTGCCATTAATATAATAATTTTGTGACAGCAAATAGGTGGTTGCTTAGGGAATAGTGGAAATTCTTAGGAATCTTCCCATCATTAGTTCATGAGATAAGAGACCTGTTCTCCATTGGCTGTGGCCCTCTTAACCATTGTGTATGTTTTACCCATCCAAAGAATGTACATGCAACCAAACTTAAATATTTCCCTTCTTCTCTGAACAAAGTCAACCTAAATATAGTTCCTGTTTTATTTGAAGAGTAAAGAAATTTTGAGTCTATAATTTTTTTTAGTAACTTTTATATTCTCATGATTAAAAAACAAGGTAATTCTGTTGGCTTGGGCTATAGTCATTGTAAGGTTCAACTGCTTCTAAACTCACTCACGTGATTCTTTGCCAGATTCATTTCCTCCTGGGTTATTGGGCTGAGACCCTCAGTTTTTTCTGGCTATTAGCTGTAGTCTGCTTTTACTTCTTTGCCACAAAAACCTCTCCAACATAGTAGTTTGCTTCATCAAAGCCAGCAAGCCAGGCAGACAGAGAGTGCCAGCAAGATGGAAGTTGTAGTCTTTTTAATACCTAATCCTGGAAGTGCCATCCTATTACTTCTGCTGTATTCTGTTCTTAGGCGCAATATAACAAACATATCTACTTGATTTTTTTAAATCCGACACCTAAAAATATATTTGTAGGGCCGGCCGAGTGGCGCGATGGTTAAGAGCTGGCTTGGGACGCCAGAGGGCCCCGGTTCGGATCCCACATATGAGGGCCAGTGACACTG
>NW_017731557.1:426900-436378 GCF_001890085.2 Hipposideros armiger
CATCTTAGCTGTAGAGGGCAGTGTCACTGGCCCTCATATGTGGGATCCGAACCAGGGTCCTCTGGCGTCCCAAGCCAGCTCTTAACCAACGCACCACTTGGCTGGCCCAAGACAATATTATTATTATTATTATTATTATTATTATTATTATTATTATTATTATTATTAGCTGAGCTGTTCGCAGCTCAGCAGCAGCTCATCTCGGGCCGGGACTCGAACCACTGTTGCTCAGAGCTTGCACTCTTGAGCAGGCTCTTAACCAAGTGAGCTACTCGGCCGGCCTAAAGACAATATTTTCTTAAAAGTCCCGTGTGCTTCTTGTAAAACCCCCCTTTCCTTTCTAATAAACCTGGCATGAATTTTAGCTAGAGTATGTTGTGAGTGAGACTTGAAAATGCAAAATTCTGTGAAACTATAAACAGAAAAAAAAAATTAGAGGGAGATAAGGAGTGGTTGTATATCTGAATGGTAGAACTGTGAGTGAGTGATTTGTTTTTCCTGCTTGTCTATATTTTGTCAAATTTTCTGTGAGTGTCTTGTTTTTATAATGGGAACATATTATGAATTCAAATGTTAATGCCTAAGAAATTAAACACATATAATGAAAGTATATTAGTATAGCATTTTTGTAAGATTGCTTATATTAATAACAATCTTGCCTCATACATAATAATATGTAAAATAAGATGATTGGCATGATTTTCTAAGATTACAGCTGTATATATTTATAACATTAATAAATAGCATCTTTGCTTTAATCCATTATTGGGTTAACTACTGTATATATATTCATCATTTGTATTGTTGTGTGCTTTTTTAAAAATCTAGATGAGAAATATTCGATTATCTGACTTCACTGAGTCCTTGAAAAAGATAAAACGCAGTGTGAGCCCTCAAACCTTAGAAGCATACATACGTTGGAACAAGGACTTTGGAGATACCACTGTTTAAGGAAATACCTTTGTCAGCCTGCAGAAAATGTTGTTTTCCAAGAGAAACACCATCTTCAATGCATAGTTATCAACTACAAGAAACCCAGCCTAAGTTTACAGGACTTTTCAGAGTCTTATAATTATTTGTGCATCCCAGAAGATGAACCATAAAACAAATTTAAATAAAATATACAATGCACATGGAATATTTTGTTTAAGGCCTTCTTGCCTTTGATGGTCATGGTTATCCCGATGGGCACTGTAAGTCAGAGCACAATAGAAACTGATTATGGTGTTCTTTACCAATATAATCATAATGTAAATAATAACTTGTATATTGTGTTGCAGACAAAAGTACTCCAGAGACAGTAAGTAGTAGAAGACACAAGAGCTGTTGGTTGGTTGTCTTTTGACGTCTTTTCTTAAAATAGTAATTTTTCCTATTTTCCTTTCCTACTGTTGTCTTTACTGTGGGTGATTAGAATGCCAAACACTCTTAAGATCCTTTTTTTCCCCTTTTCTGTTTACAAATCGTGTGCCAAAAGAAACTTTTTTCTGTGTAATAGTAATAGGAGAAAGAATTTTGAAGGCTTTTTCTTCATAAATCTACAGACATTAAACAATTGTGTTCTTTTTACTTTTTATTTTTCCAGTACCTTTCTACCAAAAAATTTAGAAAGCAATATGATAGCAGCAAAACAAATCTTGTAAAATAGAGAAGCTTGGAAGTTTTGAGTCACTCTGTCATACAACATGTAGATCAATCCTCATGTGACCTGCAGTATTCTTTTTCTAATATATGTGTCAAAATCTGTTGTAGACTGTTAACTTACTCCTAATGGTATTTATTTCTGCTATAATTACTCTAATATTTAAAAAAGCCAATTTTAACAGTTGTAAAAATGATCCCTGTGCAAGAGAAGGGAAGTACTGGAAGCTAAGGCATTTCTAATTTATTGCTTATTACTTTCTTACTGTTTACAGGATAATGATAAGCCAGTGGATCTACCATCTTTTATTCTTAATAATTATTAATCCCTTCAATGAAACTTTAAAAACTTACTGAATTTTTATACATTGCATACATTTTATAGGTTTCTTGTGCTCACTTTGTTAACAAAAAAGTTTCAGTCTGTTAATCTGCCTTTTGTTCCCTCAAAATGTACAGTAATTTCATTTCTTGTTTGTATAAGTATGCCTGGATTTTTATTATAAAAATGTCATTAGGAAGTACAGACTCATATCATGGCCTTTTAAACGTTGTAATAAAGGCAAATGGATATTTGCCCTTAGTTTACTGGTTAAAAGTTTGTTTACAGAAATTTTCTTTGGTGCTTTTATGTGAAATGTCATGGGCGGAAAGAGTAATTTCATAGTAGTAACAAAGCTTTTTCATTTAGCAAAAATATCTTTGGTTTTGAGAGAACAAATGAAAATTAAAACCTAGCCCCTATTAGATAAGAATTTTATAATGAAGACATACATTCTTAATTTTACTCTTGTTAAATATACAAGATGTATAATTTCTTAACATCATATGGAGTTTGTAGGCATAATTTAAATCATGTCTCTTCTAATCATGACTTCAGAACACACTGGATAATAAAAATGAGAGTTACAGTTGAGATAAATTATAAAAAAAATTTAAGCCAGAACCATGCATATTTCTGAGGTCCTAAGTAGTATCTTTTTAAGGGCTCAAACAGTAATGCATCAATTACAAAATATTGATAATCAAAGGTAATGATGAAATAAATATACATGATGACAAGTATTGGGAACATCCCAGATTAAAACATGTTCAGTAAAGCTCATAAAATTTTTTTTTGTATTTTCATTTAGAAAAGGACTAATGTTACTGATACTTGGATAACTGTTTAGTCATAGTAAAGGTCTGTGCTTCAAGCTCAACTTCTAAAATATAATCTTTAAAATTATCATTCTATCTGCAATATTTTAATGTAGCTCACTATTTTATTGGGAAAGTTTTTAAGTAACAAAGATTTCAAATGTTAAAAGATGTAAAAGTCAAGTTAATATTGTCATAAACATTGAGTCAGAGAATTATATTACTGTATGAATATCCATTCATGTACAGAAGTTATTTTACTTTCCTGATAAAATCTGAAGTTGAGCTTAGTGTTAGAGACTTATTTTCTATGACTTACTATGACCAAGTTTTATTTTAAGCTGTGTTTCTTTCATAGAAGGGCCATGAAAATAGGATAATGATATATAGTAGGAAGCGTAAGAGTGTAGTTTGGTCTTTTTCAATAAAGATAGAAGTTGCTGAGGTTTTCTGAATTAATATTAGACTTAGATTGTAAACTTTCAGATTTTGCAATGAGCTCTGTGTCATATTACTTCCTAAAAGGAAATGCTTAAACATTAAATTTTAGTGTGCTCTTCATGTTAATATGGCAGAGTTTTATAAACTAAATTAAAACTTATTGATGTACTGAACTTGAAGCCAAGGGAAAGAATCGATATTAACTTTCAAGGTATCTTAAGGGTAAAAACTTACTCTAAGACAGTTTGCCCATTGAGGTTATCAGATTTCTGACTTGCAAATGTTTTGTGCTTGGGAGGAATCGGAGGAAAAGCAGATGCTAGAATTCTAATTTAAGTAAATATACAGTGGTCTTTGTTTATAATGTAAAATTCTTTATATTTTGTACAAAAACTAATTCTTTTGGTAGAATGAATCATTTACAGTTTGTTTTTGGACTCTGAGTCAAAGGATTTTCCTTTAAATGCTTGTCTCAATTTTAATCTGGTCTTTTGTACTTCTGAAGAAATGAACTAAAAGGTTCAGTTGCATAAAGTGGGTTTTATCCTAATGGATTGGAAATAAATTATAAACTTTATTTTGTCTTTAATTTTTCAATTTGATAACGTTTTGAGATTTCAGATGTTGCAGTTTGGTAATGAAGGAGTAGCTTGTATTGGACTAACTCTCTTGCCAGTAGCAATTATAAACTCTGAACAAAATATAAAAATGATTAGAAGACTCTAGAGAGCAATCAAAACAGGCAGACATTGCACAAAATCACATACTAGAAGAGATCCACATTAACTAGCTTTTACCCTGAGGGCAATTTCCAGTTTGTGTGATGTGCTTGGAAATAGAATTGAAGCAGAGTGTGACAGTCTTGCTGGGCTGAAGAGGCATTTGGGACTTCTAGACCAGCTGGAAATTAGGAGGGAAATCTAGAGAGCTTCAGAGATAGAAGCCCAGGATCTGCCTACAAATTCCTTTCAAATTGTACCTGTGCAGTGTGCTTTTCAGAGGAATCCAGCAGAAAACAGTAATTGAAGTCTGAGGAACTGAGCAGAGGTAGCAACTGCTGGGGGAATAATACAGAGTTTAAAATTCAAATTCCAGTAGGAGGGGTTTACACTTAAGGTTTCCCACTGAAATTCAAAAAGGGCCATGCATAGGAGGAAGGACAACATCCTAGAAGTAAGGGCTGTGCTTTAGGACTATGGGCAGAATGGAAGGAAACTCACTGTCACAAAGCCTAAAATCAAGCTTACACAGCATCAAGGTTATCTGTCAGTAATTTAACAGAACTAAACAGTGTTTAGAAGAAGACAGAATCCAGAGTCTTCACAACATGTCAGCCACAAAGCCCAGTACACAGTAAACAATTACTAAGTATGCAGGGAAATTATAAGACCCATAATCAATTAAAAATATATATATATATATATATAGAAGCAGATGCACAGATGACCCATACACTGGAATTAACAAAATTATTTAAAAACAGCTTTAAAGTATATCAAAGAATTTATAGGGGGAAAAAGATGAAGGATGAAATGATTGGGATTCTCAGCAAAGAACTAAAAACCAAACAAAGTCTGGTGATGAAAAATAAAAATCTGAAATGAAACATACCGTATCTGAAATAAAGTCACTGGATGAGCCTAACAGTAAGCTGGACACAGCAGAAGGACAACCGAACGACAGCAATATAATGATCAAACTGAAGCGCAGAGAGAGAATAGCAGAGGTTTGAGACCTGTGAACAATAGCAGTCTAATGTACCTGTAATTTGAGGTTCAGAAGGAGAGGAAAGGAAGAAAACAGGTTAAAAGAAATAATTTGAAACAGTAATGCCTGAAAGTGTCCCAAAATTATTGAAAGATATCAACTTAGATATTTAAGTCCAGTGAACCCCAAGCAGAATAAATACAACAAAGATCACATCTGGGTACATCATGTTGCCAAAAAGAAACAGCAAAAAATCTTAAAAGCAGCCAGGGAAAGGAAATGACATTACATTCAAATAAACAGTAAAAGTGATGGCTAACTTTATCAGAAATAATAGAATCCAAAACAACAACAAAGAAAAAACTATAAAAGATAAAAATAGAATCCAGGAAATGATGGAATGACATCTTTAAAGTATAAAAATGTTAAAAAGTTAATCTAGAATTCTACAGTTAAAATATTCAGGCAAAGCAAAAGCTGTTCCAGATAAACAAAAACAATAATATAATATGTTGCTAGCACACTGACTTGGGAAATGCTTTAAGAAATTCTTTAGGCTGATGGAAAACGATCCTCAATGGGAACCTGTACCTCCTGGAAATTATATATATGTCAATAAATATATATGTCAATAAATATGAGAGATAATTTTTTCTCTCATATTTATTTTATATATATGTCAATATATATTATATATATGTCAATAAATATGAGAGATAATTTTTTCTTATTTTACCTATTGGGTGTTTAAACAAATTTACAGTGTGGTATTTATATGTAGAAGTAAAACAACAAAAATAGCACAAAGGACTTGAAATAAGGTTATATTGTACACAAAGTGGTATAGTATTAACATAAGGTAGACTAATAAGGATACATATTATAATCTCTCACCCAGGAAAGGGAAAAAGGGTATGGCACAAAGTCCAGAGGAAACCAAGCACCAGCTTCCAAGACTTCTCTCCCAGTGGAAATACACAGGCTGGACTTAATTTCTCTAGCATCAAATTATGGCAACATGTGTGAAAGTCTTAGGTCTGTGTTAGACAACAGTTAGCCACTTTATCAGTTAAGCAATGGTAGGTAACTTCCCCGCTATCCAAGTTCCCAGATGCCAGCCAAGCGACAACCCTGCAGACAGGCCTTTTTAATAATAGCAATCTCAGTTCTGCTATTTCACAATGGTTCAAAATATGGTTACAGTGGGGAGAATGGGCATATGGTGGCCCCAAGTGGGGGTGTCAAGAGACCAAGTGGGACGAGGAGGGTGTCTACAATGATGGGCAGCTTGTTATGGGGTGTTAGGGACAGAGTGAGGAAGTTACTCATGGTGAGCAGGGATTACCTGGAATGAGGAATAAGTACTCAAGCATAGAGAGGATAGTGTCTGTGGGGGGAAAGGTGTTAGCAAAGATGGCATATTGGTTATATACAGGAAACCAGATCAAATAAATCAATATATTAACTATAGCAGAGTCATATTTCTCACTGTTCAAGAAAGTTATGAATTATAAATACAGAAATGTTATGAATACAGAAAGGGCAAAAAACAGAATAGGGTTGGGTTGGAACAGGATTTAAGAGTATGAATTCATTATTTAAGCTATATAAAAATAGATGAAGAAATGTAGATGTAAATGTGATTATATGTATGTATCCATATACATATATTTCCTAGTTCTCTCCATTGAGAAACCGGGGAGCAGTTACAACCCCCAAAAGCAATGAGCATGCATAACACCCGTGTCTTGCCTTCCAAATGCTCCACTGTCTTAGTCTGCTAAAGCTGCCACATTTTTAGGTGTTTTTTTAAAGCAGCACCTCACTTCTTGGTATCAAAGTCTTAGTCTAGTTGGGCTACAAGATACCATAGACTAGGTGGCTTAAACAACAGAAATTTATTTTTATAGTTCTGGAGGGTAGGCAAGTCCAAGATCAAGGTGCCCGCCTATATGGTTTCTGGTGAGAGCTCTCACCATGCTTGCAAACAGCCACCTTCTCTCTGTGCCCTCACATTGCGGATAGCAACTTCTCTGGTATCTCTTCTTATAAGGGCACTAATCCCATCATGAGGGTCCCACCCTTATGCCCTCATCTAACCCTAATTATCTCCCAAAGATCCCGTGTCCAAATACCATCATATTGGGGCTCCAACATATGAATTTGTGTCTAGGGGGACAAATATTCAGTCCATAATATCCACTAAAGGAACCAGGGTTCCTTGGTGAAATGATCCATTCCAGGGTTGGGGACAGAACATATATGATGAACTTGGACTATCTTGTGCCAGAAATGAAGACAGTGCTCAAAGATTGATGAGGATGAATCATTGGAGTGGCTCCCACTGGACAAATCTGAACATCAGAATTAACTATAGCAATGGATTATGACCCATCAGATAAAATAAGAAACCATAAGCCAATGTGAATAAATAAAAGGACAAATCGAAAGTGTGAGGAAGAGTATTTGCATGGTTTCAAAGTACATCCCCACAAAATATTAATTAGAAAGGGGAAAAAGAGTTACTTTATAGTGGAAAACCTGGTAAATGCCACCTTAATCTAGTAGTGAAAATTATCATTAATTAATGGGTCAAATTTCACATAACAGGGTCAGAGAAAAATGCAGTAATCACTTTTGTAATATTCCTGTCAAAAATGCATAATCTGAATTTACTCCATAAGCATTCTACAAAATAACTGGTATATAACTTTCACAGGTCATGAAAGTCAAATAAAAAAACTAACTTCCATATTGAAGGAAATTAAATAGAATGACAACTAAAGATAACTTGTGATTTAGATCTGGTTCCTTCCGCTCTTCAACGCTCCACCCACTCCTCGGAAGGCTCGGAGTCGCTCTAGCCACCGGCTTCGCCTCAATAGGACGCCGGGGCTGCCGGGAACGGGGTGGGGCCGCGACAGGAGGCCACGGCATGTACTTCCGCCCCCGCGTCGCTTGCAGCCAATCCGCCTCTCACGCCCCACCCTTTCCGCTTGAGGGCAGAAAAACCAGCTCCCAGAGCGTCTTCCGGCTGGAGCTGTGCGGCTCCTTATCATGGTGAGTTGTCTTGAGGAATGAGGGGTTCTCTCGTAAGGGATTCCTCTTACCTTCTGTCATCCTGAATTGGTCTTGAACTGCCTCGGCTGCCCTCAGGAGGGGTCGTCAGAGTCGTGCCCGGGTCCCTCCGGGAGAAGCGGCTGGCGTCCGAAAGATTTCTCCCAGAGCTCTGATTCCCACTCTCTCTCTCACCCCCGTTATTTTGCCCACCCGTGATTCCGCGCGGTTCCAGGCCGAGTTTTCAGCTCCTGGCGAGTTTCTGGCTCCCCGCTGCCGTGATTTCCTCTACATAGAAATAAGCCTTTGCCAGCGTCAGCGACTACAACACCAACAAAAGATCTGAAAACAAGCGCACAGCAACAGCGACCGTAATAGTGATGCTTACAGCAGCGATGCAAACGCTGGCGTAAATAAAGAGGGCTGTGAATTGAGTATTGAGGCGGACCCCCACCCTCTCCTCTGCAGCTTGGCTTTATTGAGTGCCAGATAGTCTGACACGGCAGCAACTTTCAGAAGGCCAGTGACTGGAGAAAGGCAAGATCTTGGTGAAGCATCTTATTGCGGCTTTCTTTCTGCGATTGTCGATCCCAGTATACCTTATGTTTTTGGGGGTTTGGTGTTAAATCTAAATTTTGTTAGAGGAATTGGCCATTTTATGCCTGTATACATCATGTATATAGTTCTCTGATTCTTTTATAAATAAGCAGTTGATTGATTGTGATTTCAGTATTAAAAGAGGTACACACCATTTTATCAGAAAAATTCATGGATCTTTTATAGATAGCTTACATAGAAAAGGACCTCGTTTCTGTGCCTAAGCCATTGCCACTGTTAAGGGTTTTTGGTGTTTTTTTTTCTTGAATGGATATGGTAAAAAAAATGTCTTTATTCACGTACTCTATCTTTGGTACATTTTCTGGAATCCCTCCTTACACACAAAAAGTGGGTAAAAGTTTATTTTTTAATTTGTTTTGGTTGACCAAATACCTTCCAGATATGTTCTTCTTTAAAACATTTACCACTGTGTAGCCAGAGTTAAATTTTTAAAATTTGACCATGCCACTCCCTTAAAATGCTTCAATTTTTTTTTTCTATAACCCTCACGATAGTCCCGTTTAGCATGGCATACAAAGATATCTGTAGTGAAGCTCCTTTTTACCTTTATAGCCTGTTTTTACGCATGCATCCATATTCCAGCCATAGTGAACAGCTTGCAGATTGTGCTGTAAGAATTAGGACTTTGAACCTAATTTGTACATGTTGCCCCGTTCTCCATCTCCTACCTGCCATCCTTATCAGTATAACAACTCTCACATGTCCTTTAGTCTCTTATCATGCACCTTTGACATGTCTCAAGATCCTGTTAGGTGTCTTCTTTATGCTCACATGATAACTTGGTGATTTTTTTTTTTAAGATTTTTATTGGGGAATTGGGGTGATGGGAACAGCGCTGGGGAATTGGGGGAGGGGGAACAGACAAGTTGCTGTC
>NW_017731557.1:439827-443423 GCF_001890085.2 Hipposideros armiger
TTTTACCTTTTAAAGTATTTTTTACATTATTTTTTATTATGGAAAATTTCAAACATACACAAAAGTAGAGAGAATATAATATAATGAGCCCCTGTGTAGCCATCACTTGGCCTCAACAATGATCAACTTTCTGCTGTTTCATATTTCAGATTTCTAGTACTCAGCCTTATTTTCTGCCTTTCCTGAGTCTCAACATAATGCAACTAATGGTATATGTAAGCTTTGAAGGAGTGAGCTGTGCTTTTTTTATAACTACTGATATGTTCCTAGATGCTAACTATAGGAAAATTGTGCCTCTGCTTGAATTTGATCTGAAAGTTTTTCACATTTTTAATCTGTTAACACCCAGTTCCACTGCTTTCTGTTGAGCTTTAGTGTTTGAGTCAAATTTGACAGCTTTAGTGAGGTCGAAATATACTGTGGTTGTTATGGTGATTGTAAGCTTTAACATCTTGGAAAATATTTTGTTAAAATTCAAATATTTAAGTACATGGCACCTAGCAATCAAATTATTTGTATGACCATTGATAATTATGAAGAATTTCTTTCCCTAGAAACAATTACTTTGCTTTTGAAATAACAGATTTTTGTTTGTTTTAAAGGGGACAATCCATCTCTTTCGAAAACCACAAAGATCTTTTTTTGGCAAGTTATTACAGGAATTTAGACTTGTAGCAGCTGACCGAAGGGTAAGTGATTTTTATTTCTTAACCCTAATTTTAATTATTGCATAAACATTATAACATTGAAAAAAAAAGTGATTTTTAAGGTAAATAGAAATCACTCTTGATCCCACCACTTCGTTTTCATTTTTTATGTTGGGTAAGTAATTTTTTTAACATAAAATTACAGTACTTTGGCACACAGTGCTTTTGCTTGGAAAGGAAGCTAGGCTTCATTTAGTTTTTATTCTAATTCTAAAGAGTTTTAAATAAAAATTGTTTTGTTACTGCCTCATGTTATTACATTTTTATAAAAGAAATGGATGTAGTCTGAAGCCATATTTTCTCATTTTTATTTATTTATTTTTAATTTTTTTTTTTCTTTTTTTTTAGCTGAGCCATCCGCCACCTGTTGGCAGCTCAGCAAAAGCTCAGCTTGGGCCTGGCATCAAACCGCTGTTGTTCAGAGCTCACACTCTTGAGTGAGCTCTTAACCAACTGAGCCACTTGGCCGGCCCTCATATTTTCTCACTTTTAATATAAGGTAGGAAAAATATGCTTTGAGATTGTAAATAAAGAGATATAATTGGTACCCTTTTAGGTTACCAATGTTGACTTTCTAGTTATTGTTCTGTTTTCTTTGTTCTTGTTATTGTCTAAATTATAGTATTTAAGTTCCCTGGGGGCAGTGACTATGAATGTTTTGCTCATTTTTTATAAAAGTAGAAAATGAGCCCCCAATAAATGTTTGATGAATTTTAAATAAAACTTAGCTTCAGTGGATCATGATAAGCAGTACTAATGATATTGTCTATGTATTGTGATACTAGATTAGAGACTTCTTTGTTCTTGACCACTATATCTTCTGTTTCTAAAACCTTGGCATATAGTTAGAACTCAATAATTCTAGTATTTCGAAATATTATCATGCCCTGAATGTTAAACTTCAAGAGCCAAGTGTACGGAAATCATCTGCTTCTTGTGTATCTAGTTCATTTAGGATGATCTCTAGAGAACAGATAGATATAGCTGTATGATGTTGATGGAAAGCAACTGTATTACAGAAGTAAACAGGAAATTCATTAACAATGTGCATTACTGAGGCACAGTATACTGCAGAATATGTAGTAGGAATAAAACTGATATAGAAATCCAGAATTGTGCAGATAATCGTAATTTAAATTGTAAGAGCTCTACCTAGCTCATCTCTTCACTACTACTGTCTTAGTTCTTGGTGATTTCATATTTCATGTGGAAGATCCTCGTAATCTCAGTTTCTTAATATGTCACCCAAAACAATCTTGTCCTCCATCCCTTCCAGCCATCCACTCGTATGATCATACCATAGACCTTATCTTTTATAAAGACTGTGCCCTCCCATTGTCTCAATTTCAAGCATTTCACTCATTAGTCACCATCTCTTGTCTTTCCAGTTCACTCCTATTACCCCAACTCCAATAATTCTTCAATTTTTCTAGGACCTCCAATCCATTGACTGCCATATTTTCACTATTTTTTACCTCTCTTATCCTNTATTTTAAAGTCTGTTTTGTCTGGTATAAATATTGCTACCCCACGTTTCTTTTTTTTCTTTTAATCATTTTCATAAATTTCTTTTTCCATCTTTTTACTTTCAGTCTGTGTGTCCTCTGATCTGAAGTGAGTCTCTTGTAGTCAGCATATGTAAGGGCCTTGTTTTCTTATCCATTCAGCCACCCTGTGTCTTTTGATTGGAACATTTAATTCATTTACATTTAAAGTGATAGTTGGAAGATACATAGCTGTTGCTATTTTATTATTCATATTTATGTCCCGTATCCCCACACACACACACACACACACATACACATCCTTCTTGTAGAAGTCTCTTTAAAATTTCTTAATACTTTTTTGGTGGTGTTGAACTCTAGCTTTTTCTTGTCTGGGAAGCTCTTTATCTGTCCTTTAATTCTAAATGATAGCTTTGCTGGGTAGAGTAATCTTGGTAGTAGATCCTTGCTTTTCATCACTTTGAATATTTCATGCCAGTCTCTTTTGGCCTGCAAAATTTCTGTTGAGAAATCAGCTCACAGTTTTATGGGAGCTCCCTTATAGGTAACTGCTTTTTAACTGCTTTTCTTTTGCTGCTTTTGAGAGTCTCTCCTTGTCTTTAATCTTTGACATTTTAATTTTGACATATCTTGGTGTGGGCCTCTTCACGTTCATCTTGTTTGGGAGTCTTTGTGCTTACTGGACTTGTATATCTACTTCCTTCACCATGTTAGGCAAGTTTTTGGTCATTTCTTTAAGAAGGTTTTCAATTCCTTGCTCTTTTCTTTTGGTACCCCAGTGATGCGAATGTTGGTATGCCTAATGTTGTCCCAGATGCCCCTTAAAATGTCCTCATTTTTGGGGGTTCTGTTTTCTTTTTGCTTTTCTGATAGGGTGTTTTCTTCTACCTTTTGTTCCAAATTGCTGATTTGAGCCTCTGCTTCATATAATCTACTGTTTATTCTCTCTAATGTATTCTTCAATTCAGTTATTGTATTCTTTATTTTTGATTGGCTCTTTTTTATGTTTTCTATCTCTATTTGTATGTTTCCTGTCTCTTTGTTGAAGTTCTCCCTGAGATGATTGAACATACTTATAACCAGTATTTTGAACTCTGCATCTGGTAGATTTCTTTCTTTTTTTTTTTTTTTAGCTGTAGAGGGCGCAGCATCACTGGCCCATGTGGGAACCGAACCAGCGGCCCTGCTGCTCAGAGCTGGCGTCCCAAGCCAACTCTTAACCAACTGAGCCACTCGGCCGGCCCCAACATCTGGTAGATTTCTTGTGTCTATTATGTTTAGTTCTTTTTCTGGAGCTTTGTTCTGTTCTTTCATTTGGGACATGTTTCTTTGTGCATTTAAGGTTTATTTTAAGTTTTTGGGAAGAAAGGTTTTATGAGTCATC
>NW_017731557.1:446261-447312 GCF_001890085.2 Hipposideros armiger
GCGACTCACGGCAGCCCAGCTCCAGGCTGAGCTGTTGTTCAGCATCTTAGCTGTGGAGAGCAGTGTCACTGGCCCTCATATGTGGGATCCGAACCGGGGCCCTCTGGCGTCCCAAGCCAGCTCTTAACCATCGCGCCACTCGGCCGGCCCTATTATCATTTTCTTGCATGTGCCTTCAGCTCTTTTGTGCCTCCCTTCCATCTATCATACTTCCTATCATAGTTCCTTCGCAAATCCTTAACCTCATTAAGTTCACTTTTTTTCACTCTGTACCTGCACCCAAGCAACTGAATGTAGCCTGAGGAAACACAAAACCATGCTGACTGGTCTCACTTTAAATTCATAATCAAGTATGCCATTTGTGCTGCCCATACTATATATTAGTTCATTCAGTTTCCCACTTTCCTAAATGACTTTCATACCATTTCCTCAGACTTCCAAAACTTTATTCATCTTCACTCTAACCTGTTGATCTTGCTTCCTGTTTCATTAAGGGAAACATTCTATCATCAGCACATCTACTAACACTCTGCCTTCCCTCCTGTTTCTATGAGTGAACTATCTGGTCTGCTATATAAGACCAATCTTTCCACTTGTTGCCTACTCAGGAACAATATTCCTATAATTGTTCCTTCTGTCTCTTGCATCAGTGGTCCTTTTTGCATCACTCTCCTCTTTCTTTCATCATTCTTACATCCCATATATTCCACTCTCAGCTACCAGTTTATTTCTCTGCTTCCTTTTATAGCAAAACTATTTAAAAGAATTGTCTTCACTCTCTTTATTCACTTTCTCTTCTCCCTTTCTCTGTTAACCCTCCGTCGGGCGCACCTGATCTCACAGATTCATTGCACACAAATTTTCAGATATCTAATAGTTAACGTAAGTATCGTGACTCATCACTTCCATATCTTCCCCCTGTACCGTATCCTATTGCCAGTCATGTTTGTGACTTAGTACAATAAAGACGTATTTCATAGTGGCATTCTTTGTGTGCAATGAACCTGTGAGATCAGTTGTGCCCAACGAAGGGTTAAACACATACCAGTCT
>NW_017731557.1:449822-452702 GCF_001890085.2 Hipposideros armiger
CTTTGCCTCTTTCAGATATCAGGCCATATGTCACCTTATCAAAGAGGTCTTTTCTGACCATCCTATCTAGAAAAGCACCTCTTACACATCTCCCATTACCGTGTTCTTACGGTACTTGATTTTTCTTCTTAACACTTATCACCACCTGACCTTTTGTATTTGCTTATTGTCTGTCACCCTACCGGGATTAGAAGGTCCATGTTGTGTTCACTACTGTATCTCTAGTACCTAGAATAGTGTCTGTTACAAAACAGACAGTCAAATATGTGTTGATTTAGCAGTAGAGCTGCAGAGAGTATAATTTTCAAATTACATGCTTTATCCTCTTTTCCTGACTGTTTTTGAATCTCTGTCCTGACTAGACCCCATGTCCACTCATTTCACTAATGTCCTCACTAGTATTAGAGTCCCTTGTCCCGTTAACCTGACATATCAGCTCTTAGTCTCAAACATCCCTACCTCATCTACATCTCTGGTTTTGCTCCTGGATGTAGAGGAAGTTCCAGAATGGTGTCTACTATAAATACATGCTGGTAATTCTTGTTCTCCTCTTTGATGATTCAATAGCATACTCACCACAAGAGCTATTCTGCAGATGTTCCTCTGGGTTTAAGTTTACAGCTTTACTATACCCCTTAATTTTAGAAAATGGCCTTGCTTCTTCTTTTCTAGAATGCTACTTCACAGTCACTTCTTTTTAGCTCACAATTTTTCTATCCTTTCAGTCACTTTTTTATCCTCACCTTTCTCAGAGGTAGTGTTCTTCCTTTCTAAACTACACCTTCCATCTGCGATCTAAAACCATATAATCCCATACCACATTTGACATTTGCAATTATATCTGTGTAATTTTAACACCTCCAAATAACTGCTTTTCACTAATTTTTTTCACCTCTACTTTCAAACAACCAGAGGCCCTTCTTTAGGGAGTGGAGCAGAACAAAAATAAAAAAGCACTCATGGACCGGCCAAGTGGTGCATTGGTTAGGAGTTGGCTTGGGATGCCAGCTCTGAGCAACGGGGCCCAGGTTCGGATCCCCCATGAGGGCCAGTGACGCTGCACCCTCTACAGCTAAGGTGGTGAAAAACAGCTCAACCTGGAGCTGGGCTGCCGTGAGTCACCGGCGACGGTGTAGGCTGCAGTGGGGCTGGCCACCAGCGGCTGTGAACTTTCATGAGCTGCCATGAGCGGCCATCCAATGGCCGGCAAATGACTGCCTCACCTGGGAAAATTGCAATGATAATACCAACATGGGCCAGTGAAGCAACGTCCTCCAGAACTAGACTGAAGAACAAAAGGACAGCAGCTTGTCTGTTCCCTTTCCCCAATTACCCTGTGCTGTTCCCCTCCCCCAATTCCCCAATAAAATCTTAAAAAAAACCAAAACACTTCACAATGCATTCTTTATTTTTAAAATGCCCTTCCTCTAACTAAATCCTAGCTATTTTTCAAGGTATATCTCAGGTCCTCCCTCTTCTATGAACTTCTAAACTATAGAAGTGCTTTCCCTCCTTTGTGGTCCTGTTTCATACAATTTATTTGATAAGTAACTAAGTACTGCTTTTTGTGGGGGTGGGGAGACTAACTTTATTTTGATATAATTTCAAGCTTACACAAAAGTTACAAGATTAGTATAAGGAACTCCTTTATGCCCTTACTCAAATTCACCAATTAGTTACATTTTGCCCCATTTGCTTTATCATTGTTTCTGTGTACATGTTTATGCAGACAAAATGATATTTGAGTTTATGTGTCAGTTTATTTTCTTTTGAATAATTTTCCATCTGGAACTATTTTTTTTTAATGATTTTTATTAGGGAATTGGGGGATGGGAACAGTGCTGGGGATTTGCGGGAGGGGAACAGACAAGTTGCTGTCCTTTTTGTTCTTCAGTCTAGTTGTGGAGGACGTTGCTTCACTAGCCCAAGGTGGCACCATCATTGCGCTCTTCCCCGGCAAGGCAGATCAGTCGCTGGCTTCTGGACGGCCGCTCANCTTTGTGTGCAATGAACCTGTGAGATCAGTTGTGCCCAACGAAGGGTTAAACACATACCAGTCTGGCTCTAGTCCCCATTAATTCAGAAACAGTTTTTACAAGGTAAAATAACCTGTATGTTACCAAAATCAATAGTCATCTCCATCTGCATTTCCCTTCTTACTTGACCTCCAACAGTATTTGACAAAAATTGATCACTTCCTCCTTAAAAGCACTTTATTCATTTGGATACTGAAACACCACTCTTAGTTTTCATCCTGTTTACTTGGCCATTATTTTTTAGGGTCTGTTGTCACTTTCCTCTCATCTGTCTGATCTGTTATGTTTTGGTATTCCCAGGGCTTACAGCTCCAGCATCTCTTGTTTATGTTCATTTCATCTAGGCAACACTTTCACTACCACATGCTGATGAACCCATATTTATATCTCAATCCCTAACTTCTCCCCTACCTCCAGATTCTGATATATAATGGCCCTCTCATCATTTCCACTTGGATGTCTAATAGGCATCTCAAATTTAATATGATGAAACCTAAACTTTAATTTTCTATTACTTCCTCACTACGTAGCCACTCTATTCTTCCAAATGTTCAGGCCAGAAACCTTGGAGTTATTCTACTCTTCTCTTCCCCTTACATCTCACGTCTATTTTGTAAGTAAACCTTGCTAGTTCTATCTTCAATATATTGGGTTGTCGGAAAAGTCATGACGCATGTTTGCGACAGATGGCACTAGTTCATTTTTGGAAGTACTAGAGTTATTCGCATCTATGTTATTTCTATGTCATTTGACAGCTGACAGTTCTAGCTTCATACTAAAAAATATTGAGTGATTTGGTTGAGTTTTGGAGATTTTACAACAAGTTGAAGATGGAAGACCAAAC
>NW_017731557.1:457628-459561 GCF_001890085.2 Hipposideros armiger
AAGTTCTTTGTAAACTATAAAGCTTGGTTCAATTGTTAAGCATTATCTTTTTAAATGAGATTTTTTTAAAGAAAAAAACTTGAAATCATTTTCAAATCAGGTTCCTTTTTAATATACTAGATTAATACTTCAGTTATATTGTTTTTAAATAGGGTTTTGGGATTTATAAGAGAAATCTGTAATATTTTATTGTCTTTACCACTTATATTTTTATGTACCATTATTTTCATCCTGCTATTCAAAGAATACATTTAAAATAGCATTCAGATGATAGAAGAAGGCAAAAAATATATGGTCACAGGTCTTTTGAGCATGTATTGCTTTATTTTTCCTGATGGAGAAATCAGGTTCTAAAGTAACGTTTTGTACTAACCAACTTTGGCTACATATACTAATCAAATTTACTGGATAATGTCCAACATACGAGGTTAATCAGTGACTCCATTTTTTTTTTTCCTTTGGTAATGGACACTCCTGGTATGAACAATTTCAGTGATTTGCTATATTTTCTAACAATGGATTCAGTAACTTTTTTTTTTATTTAGTAACATTTTAATCAATGTGTTTTACAGCTTTAACTGCCTATACTTATCTGACCATTTTTGACCTATTTAGGTAAGTTTTTAAAAACCTCCTAATGTTTTAAAGCTAATACAGATTTGTTGCACTAAATTTATGGTTTTCTTTGCTTAAAGGAAAGTAATCTGTGAAGTAAGTAAAATTATCAACATAGAACATATATACAAACAATAAGTAAATAGTTACTTTTTTTTTACTGGAGGAAATAGTTACTGGAGGAAAATACCCTATTTACGTAGACAGAAAAGAGAATACCCAGCATTAATTAGGTCAGCTGCTTCAAGTGCCTACCTGTGGGGGGAGTCAGCTGTGGCCAGAGAGCAGGGTCATGTAACAACATACCAGTTCCCACTTTAACTGTGTAGATAGAAAAAAACTTGAAGGGCATTAATAACTGAGAAGTGAGTAGTTGTGAGCTAGGAAGACAACCTGTTGGCTCCCTGCTTCATGGGCCTTTTGTATTTCCATTTAAGGATTGCAAAATATTTAGACCTTGATATCTTCAAGCTCCATGACATAGGAGGATGTTATAAGGATGTCTTTTCATCAATCATGTAACTAAATCTACTTGATTGGTCTAAAACAATATGAACTGAATTACCTGAATTTCATATGTAGTAAGTTGTTTTAGAGTGAATCTCTATACTTTGAAAAATGAATATAGTTTTATCCCTTCCAGAATGTTGTCAAGGTGTTATTAATATTTAGTTTAACTTTTAACAAAGATTAAATGAAGTTTTGTCAAAGTTAAAATGTATATGCCTAGAATGAAATATATTACTATTATTATTACTGTGTCATTTTTTGCATGCTCAGTTATAGAAAACATTTAGGTTGGATAACTTGCTGAGTAGAGAAAGTATGAGTTTAGGTTCTATTTAACTGACTTAATGATGTATCATAACTTCTTTCAGTTTCTCCACGTGTTAAAACTGTCACATGTTCCAATGCTCATTGCAAATAGATTATAAATTATTACATAACTTATTATTAATTTAGTGTGTGTAAGTACTGATAACTTTCAGTAACTTAGGAATTCTGAAAACAATTTCTTTCTGCATGTTCTCTTCTAGTAATAGTTCTAATGCTAAATTTATTTTTCATTTTACTTAGTTTAATGACATGTTTAATAAGTTACTGGGTAATGATGAGGAAACCTAGCCCTGTTTATTCATTTGGGTAAGTTCAAATTATTTTATTTTATGGTAACTTATTCTTATTAAAATAGTAGTTATATTAGGCAGTAATGAGCTGAGTAGTGTATTTCTAGAAAATAAATGCTGCCTGTGGAGTGGAATGATGATCATAGTGTAAGTTGATAGCAAAGGACCTTCCAAGAGGATTCTAGATAAGA
>NW_017731557.1:463441-464443 GCF_001890085.2 Hipposideros armiger
AGTCTAGTTGTGGAAGGCGTCATTTCAGTGGCCCATGTTAGTATTATCATTGCACTCTTCCCGGGTGAGGCAGATTGGTTGCCGACCACTGGACTGCCACTCATGGCGGCTCTTGGCAGCTTATGCTGGCTGACGGCCACTCACACTAGCTGCTGGCCACTCAGAGTAGCTTACGGCAGCCCACTGCAGCCTCACTGCAGCCTGCACCGACGCTGGTGACTCATGGCAGCCCAGCTTTAGGTTGAGCTGTTGTTCACCATCTTAGCTGTAGAGGGTGCAGCGTCACTGGCCCTAATGTGGGATCCGAACCAGGGCCCTGCTGCTCAGAGCTGGTGTCCCATCCCAGCTGTTAACCAACGTGCCACTCAGCTGGCCCCATACTTTTATAACCCACTTTTTCACTTACATCTTTCCATGTCAAAAACATTCTATTATATTTTTAATGCATAATGTTCTATTGTTGATTTGAATATTTTTCCTTTATAAACAGCAATGGGATGAACATCCGTAATTATTTTATTATTTTTTCTGAGGATAATTATTTTTTTGAGAAATTTTAAGCATTTATACTTACCACAAGTATTGAATGTCGTTAAGCTATGTGTTGTGAGAAAAACTAAAATGAATAAGACAACAGTCCCTGACCTCCAGCTGATAATTTAGGGATTATAAGACATGCTCATAATTACCTGCAATTATACATATAAGTGAGAAGCAGTATAGTAAGTGGTTAAAGTTATGAAATCTGGAACCAGAATACCCGAGTTCCAAATCCTGGCATCTCTACTTGCTAGCTCTGTGACTCTAAACCAGGGGTCAGCAAACATTTGAGACAGGAGCCACTAGGGGTCAACAAACTACGGTTTGCAAGCCACAGGCTCTAAAGTAAAATTGAAAATGAATATAAAACTATCCTAGTTTCATTTATAAAATTTTTAAAGGATATTATTCACTTAATGGTGATTATGTGAAAATATATTTATGGCTCTCGAATAATTTTTA
>NW_017731557.1:466598-467503 GCF_001890085.2 Hipposideros armiger
TACATATAAGAGATAATTTGTGAGTTTCATTACGTCATCACTGCTACTAATCAGCAGTTGGTTATCATATTTAAAAATGTTGTGAATTTACCGAGTTAACGCTTTAAAAAAGCTTTTTAATAAAACTTTTTAATTTTATAATTTATAGGGCTTACTTAATACATTATTTCTTTCTTTTAGTGCAGAACGCTTTTTGGAGCAGCCTGAGATACACACGTAAGATTTTGCTTTTGGCATAAATTATAATTCGCTATTAAGTTTAATTCCCAACTTAATTGGTATATTATTAAATAACGATTACTTTGGCCAATATCAGTTCAGAGTGTGGCAGCATACATTTCACTGATACTTCACAAACAAAATCCCCAAAAACCAAGACTCCCTCTCTCCACCCTTGACTGTTCCCAAGTCCTTATACCACAGAGGAAGGCCTCTCCCCTCTCTATCCTGGCTTCAGGTCCTTCATTGTTTTCCAGATCCTGCTCAACTCACTAAGGCAGCCCCATTTGGTCTTCTCTAATTTAAAATTTGATTCTCAAAATCTTTTAGTAGCACCTATAGAAAAGATGGGATTGTTACTGTCTATTGCATAGTTGCCACCTATATGGACTTGAGCTCTTTTGAACAGCTTAATTTAGGGCAGTCTCACTTGTCCCCGCTGCTGTCAACCAAAATACCATTAGCATTTATACAAATTTATAACAGCAGTTACTTGTAAGAAGATAGTGTTAATGCTAAGAGTCTTCTTTTGTCCTGCGTAAGATGGAGCAACAATAGACAGGACTATTATAGGACTAGAAACTGCATTCAGATTCTGGCCCTGCTAATACCAAACCATAGAAGCAGACTACTCTGCCGTCCCATCTCTTAGTCTCTTTACATGCTGAAATTACATATTGATATTA
>NW_017731557.1:472151-472956 GCF_001890085.2 Hipposideros armiger
TCTTTCTGTAAGCATATAAGGTAAATAATTTCATTATCCCCATTTTCCACTGAAGCACTAAGAAATCAAGTCGCTTGCCCCAGGCCACACATCTAGTTAAGGGCAGAGGTGGAATTTGAAGCCAGGTATTCTGGCAGCAGAGGCTGCTCTTAACTGCTCTATTATGCTGCTTTTATGTAAGACTTGCTGATCTTTTATTTATGTCATAATACACATTAAAAAATGAATGGATAAAGTAGCACCCTGGGATAAACATAAGAGGATGCTTGAGCCTGGAGGCCACTTGTCAAGGGACAGTATCTAGCAGGTGTCTTTGGATGTAGCCAGGTCTCCACCTGGCTTTTGAGTGCTGTGGAAATTAATAATTGGTATACTTATAACCCATTCTCAGCATACTGGTTAGGGAACTCTGCTTTACAGTATAAAGAGCCTTTAAAACGTCAAATTAACAGTAACAATGACATATATAAGTTCACTAATTCCTTAGTTCATGTATATGTTTTAGTTGAAACTGCTTTTGATTTAGTATCTTAAAGGCATAAAAGAAGAAAAAGTTCTGTGATTGAGGAGTAACATGTTTTTTTGTAATGTGCAGATCATTACCAAACTTATTTTTAAATTTAAAGAAATCAAGTATTTCTGGTAGTTTATTCTATATAGATAATATAAATATTTTCTTCTTAAAGCTGCTAGTACGAGTTGGCTTCAAGAGCATGTTGCAGATCTTAGTCGAAGGTAAGATGTTATGAGATTTCATAATATTCGGGATTTTTAAGGAATGCACAAGAAATGCAGCTGTCATGGG
>NW_017731557.1:475116-479646 GCF_001890085.2 Hipposideros armiger
AGGGTCACGGTTTGATTCCCACTTGGGCCAGTGAGCTGCGCCCGAGCTGAGCTGCTGCTGAGCTGCCAACAGGTGAACAGATGGCTCAGCCGGTGAGATCACGTGCTCCTAACAACAAGATTGCCGGTTGGACTCCCGCATGGGATAGTGGTCTATGCCCACCCACAACTGTGATTGAACACGGCACCTTGAGCTGAGAGGCCATGAGCTGCCAACAGGCGGCCGGATGGCAACTTCCCTTGGAGCTGAGCTAGCTGCGCCCTCCACAACTAAGATTGAAGGACAACAACTTGGCAGTTCCCCTTACACAATTCCCCAATCAAAAAAAAAAAGATGTATGATACTAATATACTACAAGTCATTTACAAGATTTTCATCAGTATTACATGAGTTCTGCTAATGAATGCTTTATTTGTTTTTCTCATAGCTTGTGTGGAATTATTCCAGGACTTAGCAGTATCTTCCTTCCCCGAATGAATCCATTTGTTTTGATTGATCTTGCTGGAGCATTTGCTCTTTGTATTACATATATGCTAATTGAGATTAAGTAAGTATTTTTATTACTGTCAAGTGTGTTTTTAATCCTGGGGCCTGATTTTTAAGGGCATTGACAGGAGGATAGGGTTAAGCTTATAGCATGTTTGCTTTTGACCTATGTAACTTTTTGGTCACGTCTTGTCTTCGTGTCTTCATCTGAAAAAGAAAAGGGGATCTCACCTTGTGAAATTCCTGGGGAATTTTGAAAAAATTTAACAGTAATTATTGCAAAGTTATTCTTTACAGGAAAATTGATAGAATCACTGATGAAGTCCATTAGTGTCTCTGTATCAGAAATTACTAGTTGAAGGTTTTTCTTTATTACAACAAATGAATATACATGAAATCTTTCTTGTTGACAAGTAGACTAACTGAGAACTCGTAGTGGGGAAACACTCACTTTTTTTCTTTCATCTCTCTTAACACTAATTAACATAATGACTAATCATTTTTCCACTAAACTTAGGTGAGAAAGGATTCTGAAAGCTTTTTATTTCCCTTTGAGGTGCTCCCATTGCCAATAGTGGCCAGTTGTAATGAAACAGTTGTTTTGCTTTAGGTAATTAATGTTAGGTGGATTCTGATTCTGAATTGTAAGAAACTGAGGGAGGCATACATTTAAGATTTTGAGAATTGTTTTTTCCTTTTAGTAATTATTTTGCTGTAGACACTGCCTCTGCCATAGCCATTGCTCTGATGACATTTGGCACCATGTATCCTATGAGCGTATACAGTGGGAAAGTATTACTCCAGGTAAGGACCTTTCAGTGTGCATGCTTAATATTAGCTGTGTTCTTCTATCAGATTATAAAATTGTATGTGGTCTTCTATCAGATTGCAAAATTTTTAGCTATTGGAGGGCCATATTAGAAATGAAACCAAACAATAATCTCTGAAATTTGTGTACTAGGAACAGATGAAATTATATGCCCATAAAATAGGCACAAATCTTCTTATATTTGTAATATGAGACAAAAATCATAAATATTTTTTGCCTCTAATAATGTTTCAAGTGAAAACAATGTTACTTAAAAAATATTTAAGATACATATTTTCCCCTACTAAATGTGCTTTGGCTCTTGTATAATCTGATTATGATTGTTTTCTTTTTTCCTGTCATTGAATCAGTGAGACTTCTAAATTTCAAACTTAAAATTAAAAATGACAAATTATTATTTATTGAAGCAATAGGAACACCTATAGACCAGCACCTGAATCGAAAGATAGTTTCCCAGGGCTGGATGTGTCTGTAAGGAACTGCCTTTCCTTCTGTCTTTCCCTCATGCCTTTTCTTAAACTTATGGGTAGTATCCATTTTCAGGAGCAGTAATAACAATAAAGTAATAGTTGTATAGTGCTTTGCCCTATACAAAATGTTACTTTCTTAAAGATTTTTTGTTGCTTGGTTGGTTCTTTAAAGCTTATTTGGTTCTAGAGATAGCAGCTTCTCTGTGAGATAAAAAATGAACATGATCTGATTCCTGATGTTGCCCCACTAGGGGGGCCCATTGAAACCTCTCTTCTCTAACTCATGACAGGTCATATGTCAGGCAAAGCAAAGGTTGGTATAAAACCCAATTTTTAAAAATTTCAGGACCACTGTTACAAAAATCTTTTATCTCCCTAGATTCATATTTTATTTTATTTTTTCCCCAGACTACACCACCCCATGTTATTGGTCAGTTGGACAAACTTATTAGAGAGGTAAGATGGAATAGTAAATAAAATCATTTTAATTTATAACTAGAAAATGCAAAAATGGGTACAAATAATACTTCAGTCAACCCTATCTGGTATTTTATTTTAGGGGATTTTGTATTCTTAATACATTAGGAGACATAACAGTGATAAAAGTGGAAACATTTGAGGAATTGCTCAGTCTGGAAGCCAAATTTCTTAAAATAAACATGAACGGTAATCACCTAAAGACCACCCGATTACCTATATAAATGCTGTGATTTTTATGAATCTGCATTCAAACCTAGGGTTTTGATTAAGTCAAGACCCCCTTTTATATGTTGATTGCTTCACCACCTTACATCTTGATCTGTGGGTTTAGGTTTTGTGTTGTTATAAATTTCCACCTGTTAACTGATGAAGGAATAAGAAAATTGAATTATTTGGATGTTGAGAGTATTTTCATCTCTTGGTGGTCAGTATCACAAAGGCCACTTTTACCAATATAGGTGGCTATTTTTCTCAGCTAGTGGAACAAGTGCCACTGTACCAGTGGTCCACATACTATATATTTGGACTTGGAATTTCATTTTGGCGCACATCCAAGTAACATCCTTTCTTGTGCAGAAATTTATTAATAGGAAATTTGTTTCCTCATTTCAGAGGAAGAAATGATCAAGAAAAAAAATCTGACACCACAAGTATTGGATATAAATATATGTCATATTGATAAAATGAAAAGAACCTTGCACTGTTGAACAAGGTGGCACTGGGGGAAGGGGGAGTGTAAAGACCTGGTTTTAGCAGCATTGGTGCAGAGAAGAAACCGGGAAAATAGGGCCTTGTCTCAGTACGGAACATGCAGAAATGGTATCGTGAGTGAGTGGTCTGAGACTTCTCTTGGCTAATGAATGTCCTCATGCAGGGTTTGGCCATGTCATTTCTAGACTAAGAGCAAGTCCATACATAGTGTGACTGAACTGTGTTGGGTATGTCAAATGCAAACAACCCTATTTCTATGTTTTTGATCAGGTATCTACCTTGGATGGAGTTTTGGAAGTTCGAAATGAGCATTTTTGGACCCTAGGTTTTGGCTCATTGGTATGTTTTCTACATGTTACTTTAGTTATAATTGAAAGCATAGTTTACAATTTTCAAAACTGAAAAAAATACTTTTTAAAAATTTTTATAGAGCCTTTGATTCATATTTCTGTTGAACAGTCTAAAATGTAGGTGGAATCAGTAACCTAATTGAGATTGAGTGTTGTTTTATTTTTGTTTCTTTCAAACCAAATGATCTTAATACTGGACTGTCCAAATAAGACAAATTCATAGGCACACATTTCTAAATATGAAAATGTTGCAAAAGAAAAATGTGCAATTATTTTCTTTTTAATTGTAATTCTTATTTTGGAGATTTTGCTGAATATGTTAAAGAAATAATAACTTACTTCAGCATAAAATTCCATGTTTTCTAATCCAATTTGGACCTCATTACCAGAGAGACTTTATTATGACATGGTTTCATTCCTTTATCAGGAATGATGAGGAAATACAGAAAAGGACCCAGAAAAAATTAAATCACCATAATCCTATCCTATAGAGAAAACTGCCATTGATATTTTGGTTTTTATACTTATACATTTACTCTCTTTAGAAAATGAGATCATGCTGTTTTATAATTGCTCTTCATTCAACATATCATGAATAGTTTTTTGTGTCACTAAATATTACTCTTCTAATTAAAAAAAAAAAAAGATTTGATTGTTCTAACATAACACAAATTCCAGAAGTAGACAAATTAGGGCTGGTCCAACAGGTCAATCATATCATCCACTTTGCGGTTTTTAGTTTGGGATTTATGCTTTTTAGTGGAAAAATGGCTGTCTTATCTCTACCTTCCCCTCTCTAGTCATTTAGGATATCTAAAACTGATTCTCTAGTAAATTCTTCAGGAAGGACCCTTGGGAACATCATTCCTTAAGTTACTGAATATTGAAAACAGTTGTGGACATTATACTTGAAAATCATTTTGGCTAGATAAGAAATCCTGAGCACATATTTTTGTTTCTTTGAGTTTCTTAAATATATCACTCCATTTACCTCTGGCATAAGGCATTGCTGAAATAAAGCCTGATGACTTATAGCCTGGTTTTGGTTTTTATTGCCCTATATATGTGACTTGGTCTTCATGCCTGGGTGCCCAAAAGTTTTATTATTATTATTTTTTTTTTTTTAAAGATTTTTATTGGGGAATTAGGGGATGGGAACAGCACTGGGGAATTGAGGGAAGGGGAACAGACAAGTTGCTGTCCT
>NW_017731557.1:480431-494672 GCF_001890085.2 Hipposideros armiger
TTGTCTGTACTCCGCTTTGGGGTTTTTAGGTCAGTCAAATGCCCTATTGCTTCTTCCTCCATAGATGCTGATATCTTGTGGGTCTTGTAGCTTGTATTTGGGGTGTCTTAAGAATACCATGCTAGCTAGTTTTTTCTATGTGTTGTTCATAGGTCTTTGGGTTTGCTGTCTTAGTTTCTCTGTTTTTATGGGGATATTTGGAGCATTTTTAAAAGGTGCCACCACTGCTGCTGTCTTCCAAGAACCCCAACATAATTTTTAATGGCTGCAGAGTTTTACATTATATGAATATGCCATGATTTATGTAATTATTCCTTTATTGGACAAGTTGTTTTCCATTTTACTTATATAAACAGGGCTGAGGTGAACATTTTTGTGAAGTAATCTTTGCATGTACTCATGCTTATTCCTTAAGATTAATTTTTAGAAGGTATTTTTGTGAGTCAAAGGGTAGTCCACTTTTTATGGCTTTTAATGTCAATTGCCAAATCACTTTCCAAAAATGGTCATACCAATTTATAGTCCCCCGTAATGTAGTTCTTTTTTAATCATTCTTTTAAGTCAGTAAGTTAGGCAAGTGTTTATTTAGCTTGCTGGCTTTTAACCACAAAGAATACAATCATCTCAGCTCTTCAGAACTTGGCCAACTAACAACCGCACTGATGTAGTGCCTAACTAAGACCAAGGAGATTAATAAAACAAGCTTTTGAGCTGCCCAAAATAGTTGTCACAAAGCCATAGATTACTGCAAATACCATAATCATAGCAGACTCACTTCAAGCTCATACTCAGAAATGGTTTTCACTTATTTTAATTACTTTGATTCCCAAATCAGACTGAAAGAGGATACAGTATCTCTTATATAGTTTTATATAGTGACACCTGTGAGATGGTAGTGGCAAAGAAAAAGGAGAAATCAAAGATGACTTGATTTGTAGACCTTGCTTGTCTTTTCTAAAAGTAATAAACTAGAAGTCAAATTCAAGCAATATAGATATTTTCTCTGTCTCATGATTGACAATAACTCTTATTATTGTTCAAGTCGTAGTTTCAGACACATTGTCACTAAACCAATTGGCCAATTTATGTGCAGTTTATGCTTTGTTATAACTTTTTTTAATCTAAGTTTATGTAGAAATCAAGATGGAATATCTGTTGGATATTTTATTTATTACATATATATTTTAAGTTTTTAGTATTCAAATAGTACACGATTGTTAGAAAAATTAGAAGTTACAACTAACTCAAAAACAAGAGAGAATAAAAATCCTTAATAATTCTACCATATAGAGATAAGTGCTATCATTCTTGATATTTTTCTGTATGTGTGTATTTTAATCAAAATAGGATCATTTTTGTACCTACTATTTTCTTATCTACTTTAAAAACATAATGCATGAAAAAAGCCTTTTCAAGTTAATAAACATACTTCTAACCTTCATTATAATGCCTAGTAACCTAGGCTGGGAGCCTTGAGGCCATCTTTGATGAGTTCATCTCCCTCATCTGTTACATCCAGCTGGGTGTCAACCCAGGGACTATCATGAATCCATCTGTCCCTTTCTGATCTCACTGTATTTATTCTATCTCAGCCATCTTCATTTCTAACCTAGACCATTGCAGTCATTTCCTACATAATTAACAACCTGTAATTTTTATGAACTCTGTTTATTTTATTGCTGTTTGATTGCTGCTGTTAAAACTTATCATGATATTTAGAGCCCTCTGCTAGCCTCTTTTTAACCTTATTACCTGCTTAGTTTCCTTTTTTCCTCCCTTCCTTCCTCTCTCTCTCCCTTTCTCCCACTGTCTCTCTTTCTCTCTCTCTGTCTCATTCTTTCCTCCTTCCTTCCTTCTCTCTCTCTTATACTTTTTCCGCTCCCTCCCTGAAATATTTGTACTTCTTTGTATATTAGTGATATTGCTCATTCTTGCCCAAACATGCCCTGCATTTTCATTGCTATTCCCTCATCTTGACTTTGCCTTTTAAAATTTCATTTAACCATCAACCCTAGACCAAATGCCATTTTCCTTTGAAGTCTTCCTCAATTTGAATTAATACCTTTTCTGCCCTTCCATTGCATTTTTCATATACTTCATTTATATTCTCCTTTGTTATACCATGCCTGTCTTTCTCCTGCATGGATTTCTCTTCTTTCTTTTTTATATATTTTAAAATGTCATGTTTTATTTAGAGTCACAAATCATTTCATTAACACTTTACTCAATAACCACTACTAAGTAGTCTTTAAAGAACGTCAAGACATTAAGCTTTCTCTTGTTTTAAAGAAAATACCAAGTACTGTTACAACAAACTCATAAATAAAATGTTAATTTCTAATGGAATTTTTAGTAGTTTAATTCTAAGCAGTCTCTTTCTTATGATTTTGTCCCTTTTAGGCTGGATCAGTGCATGTAAGAATTCGACGAGATGCAAATGAACAAATGGTTCTTGCTCATGTGACCAACAGGCTGTACACTCTAGTGTCTACTCTGACTGTTCAAATTTTTAAGGATGATTGGATTAGGCCTGCCTTATTGTCTGGGCCTGTTGCAGCCAATGTCCTAAATTTTTCAGATCATCACATAGTCCCAATGCCTCCTTTAAAGGGTACTGATGAGTTAAACCCTGTCACATCGACTCCTACTAAACCTAGTAGTCCACCTCCAGAATTTTCATTTAACACCCCTGGAAAAAATGTGACCCCAGTTATTCTAAACACACAAACGAGACCTTATGGATTGGGTCTTAATCATGGACACGTACCTTATAGCAGCATGCTTACTCAAGGACTTGGAGTTCCAGGGTTGGGAGTAACCCCAGGATTCAGGACTGGTTTTACAAATCTACCAAGTAGATATGGAACTAACAATAGAATTGGACAACCAAGACCATGATGTACTGTAACTTAATTTATTTGTATGGGGAATATTTGCTCCTTGACTTTCAATTTATTTAGTAATCCAACAATGTTAGAAAATAGGCTAGTTCACATGACATGAAACCAATGAAACTATATTTTCGTAAAATGTATTTAGGACATTGAGAACCTTATAAATGTTATAGGCTTCCTTTAGAAAGCATGTTTCTCTAAATTTGAATTTTGCTATCTTTGATTTTGTAGCTGACTACAGTGTGATATGAGATAATCTTTACAAGAGAACCACTTGATGGAGTAAATCTATCACAGTATGTAAAATATAATATTTTCTTCAGTGAAATTTATAAATCTGCTTCTTGGATAATGATACATATTTTAGGAAAGGAAAAAATATCCATTCTAAAAATAAAAGCCTCTTTTATAGCTTTTTCTAAACTTAATTGCTACATTTTTCTTTGAGGGCCTCCTGAATTATGTCTTGCAAAATAAAAGGGAAAATTTTTATCAGAAATTTTAGAACATATTCTACCTACCGTAATTAAAAAATTTTAGTTATCAGTTTTTTAATAATTTTTCTTATTTAAAAATGTCAGTACATTTGTAAATTATCCATGGTTCTCAGAGTGTTTTCTTCTGGTGAAATGAATACCAAATCCTTTGGTGATGTGCAATAAAGGTATACCGGTTTTCTCTCACATTTAATCAAATACTGACATAATGATGGAATTTATCAAAGTGACAAAAAAGCCACTTTTTCACTTGTTGACTTTTAATTTTTCATTTTATTAACAAAATATATCAAATATATTACCAAAGTATATGGAATTCCATACATAATATAGGATTTGATATCTTTTCAAAGTTACATAATCAATTTGAGTTTACATTATATAATTTTGCCAAAACATAATGGACCTTAGATTATAAAGTACAGTATTTTTAGATCTGCTACAGGCAGTTTCTAACTCTGTTTTGCTTTGTCAAACATAGTGAATTGTTAACTGTGATTATGAGAATTATATAGATTATTTTATTTTTTTATTATTTTCCAAATGCAAATGTTAAGCACTTGCCAACATGGCCAGTATTACTTATAAAAAGTATGATAAGTAGTAGTCACAAATTACCTATGAAGTTCTTTTCATTTTATCATGAGTTTTATGATTAGAGTTTTAAAAAGGTGTTTTGAGAGTGGATTCAACTTTTTTGGAATGCAGTACTCCTGGAGATTTTTGAGTTTTTCTAGCCATCAGCCAGTTATCTAGAGAAGATTTTTATATTTGTAGGATTTGCAACACTTCCAAATCCTATTTCTTCACAGTGGAATAACAAACATCTAAGAAGCCATCTCTATCAAAGAGAATCGTAGTTATCCTGTGATAATAAGTGACCATGTCCCAAATAACTTTTGCTTGGTGAGGAGTTGGTCATTGTCTTGACATCTGCAACCCTGTTCAGGCATTTGAGCTGCTGAAGAAATAGAGCCCACACTACCTTGACTGCTGGGGAAAATGAAACTTTGTAAAATGTTATAAGGCAACCTGTTCCTTTCCTTTGTCTTATGTTCTCCAGTATTTCTATACCTAGTGTTTGTTACGGGTTATTTTTCCTCCATTGACCTCATCTAATGTGAATTTGGGTCATGCATGAAATCTGAAGAACTGTCAGGTACTGAGTGACAATTAGGAAGTATGTGCTAACACCGTATGCATGTCTTCTCCATCCTCATGGGATTTTTAAAGGGTCTAGGTACTAAACACAGTTCTGCGTGAGGTTGAGTGCCTACTTCCTCAACACCCATTCACAAGCAGCACCCATGCAGTTGTCCCACCAAAGGTGCTTTGATACCCACCTACACTGTTGGACAAGTTGCCTGTGGATTCTGAAGGAATTGGCTCTACATGCTGAAATTCTGTAATGCCAACTGCTACAGGTGACTTTGGTCTATGCATTACATAGAAAAGTCTCGTTAGCCAAGCTCTGGCCAGCTTCTGGATATGAAAACAAATTTGACCAGCATAGGCCTATAGGCAATAGCCTTAGTATATCTTGCCACGGAGTCTCTTGAAACTAGACAGAAAAGGAAGTTCAAATTAACTACTTGGCCTATGGCTTGTGATTAAGAGCCAGCTTTATGGAGTGTGATTAACCCTGTTTGAGAAATCGCTGTGTTATAATGGAAAAACACTGGACTGGAAGACGAGATTTGCATTCCAATCCTGATGCTGCCACTATGTAAGTAGTTCTGTAACCATGGGTAAGCCATTTAACTTCCCTGAGGTTTCTCATCTGTAAAGTTAGGGTCGGGAATGAATTAGGTGATTTGTAAACTATCAGCTCTAAAATTTTAGGACTAAATCTGTGTAATATATGCCCACTTGCTACACAGAATACTGTGCCCAGAATTTCTTTCCAGTGACTACCTCAGTATACGGGCCATGTGTTACCTACATCAACACCCAAGTCATTAATTTGAGGTGCCATGAGAATCGAAGGTGAACTGCAGGCTAACCATTTAGGATTTTGTTTATATCAGACTTGAAACAGATTTTTCTTAGACTTCTTTCTTTGTGGGGAAGGATCGTTTGGGGGATGTTGGAGAAAAAGATTAGGACAGCTTCCATAGGATGCAAAAGAATGGGGTACATTTTTATTTCTTCCTTAATCTCTAAAGTCACAGTTGTAATTACATACATGTATCATCAACTGTAGAGGACCTGAATTTCAAGCCTCTGATTTAGCTGCTCATAAAACTGCCAATTTTTTGCTTGACTAAAGGATGCCGATCTTTCTGGGGAATCTGGTCTGCTTATATAAGAAAATGCTTTTTACATTCCAAATTGTTTGAATTAAACTGTTTGAATAAAGAACATACATGGAGTTTTCTCTCTAATTTCAAGTAATTTTGGCTTGTTTCTTTATTCAGTAGCTATTTATTGGTAATTAAATTGTATCATTCAGGAAATATTTGTTGAAAGTCTAGTACATGCTAGACACTGTACTAAGTAAATGTGCATACAATATATAAATTTTTGTGACCTCCTATTCTTGAGACCAAAGAGAACACAAGGTGAACAAGACAGAGTCCCCTTCAAGTAGCTGATAATCCTAATAGGAGTGATGACACATAGAACTATTGCACATGTCATCAATAAACTCCCTCACTTCCTCATCTTTGGCCTTATTTCCCTGGCATCTTTCTCTTTTCCTGAATGATGAAACTAAGAAAGTAGATTTCCATGGAAGAGGCCAGGTAAGGAGGTAATGGTGTCACACATCATTCTGATATCAGTAAAGAAGAGAGTTTAGAAGGGCAAGTTAGGCAGACACTATTTGACAAGGATAATTTTTAGGTGTATAATAGATTGCCATATACTTTCAGACTCCTGGACAATATGAGCAGAGATTTTTAAATCACCAGGCTGAAAGAAATGCAATCCCCAGAGCATTCATGGGCTCAGGGTGTCCTTTATTTAATCAGTTACTAGTGTAAAAGCACCTTTAATAACACTCACATCATCATCATCCAATTGCCACCCAACAAGCCTAGCTTCTTGCAAAAAAGTTAACTTCGATAACACATGGCTAAGTTTCCTGACTAATGCTGCATCAGGTAAAAATCTTTCCGTACTGAAGTCAAAAAACACTAATTGCTTAAGATTCTCAAGTATACCCATGAAGGTAAGCCATCCATCACTGCTCACACAGTTTCCTGCCAAA
Source organism: Hipposideros armiger (assembly GCF_001890085.2). Lineage (NCBI taxonomy): Eukaryota > Metazoa > Chordata > Mammalia > Chiroptera > Hipposideridae > Hipposideros > Hipposideros armiger. The sequence continues at coordinate 487,034 of NW_017731557.1, forward strand.
TCCAGCTGCTGGAAGTTTTGCAGAGGGTTCTTTTCAAAAAATGCACCTGGAAAAAAGATAGAAATTAGTGTGTTAGTTGGAAGCAAAACAATTTTTTAAAGAAAAATGGCCATGTTTGGACCAGCGCTTTGCTTTAGAAATTCTCTATAGATAGGGCAGTGTTTATGAATCTGGTCCATTATATTTACAAATTATAGTTTTCCTAAAGTGTAAGGGAATCTGATAGATAGTAATTAGTATTTAATTAATGTAATTATAATTGATTGAATTTATAATAAATAGTAAAATATTTTTAAAAAACATAAATAGAATTGATTTAATTAGCATAATTTATATTAGCAAACCAATATAAATGAATTACATATTTTTTCCCTTTTCTTGACTCTTCCAGGAAATGGGAGATGGCTTAAAAACTGAGGTGTGAGAGGTGCTATCAAATATTCATTACCTGTTTTCAAAACTGGAGTCAAACTTTGGCAATCTTAGGTCATATTTTTCTGAGAAGCAAACACTACCTATTGTTTCTTGGGTTTGGAATGTTCCTAACTAAACGAGTAAGTGAGACTCCGGGATCTCAAGATTTGGGTTTGGGGTTTGTCTGTTTTTTTTAACCTCCCTAGACTCGGTGAACTTCCTCCATTCCTTACAGACCAGGGCACTCTAAAGTACCTCCTACAAAGAGAAGGTGGATGTCTTAGCCATGACCATGAAGTCAAAGATAATACGCTAAGGAATAGAGAAGTATAAAAAGAAGGTTTCTGGGTCTGAAAGATTGCACAGAGCAAAGCCACCCCACCTGCGTGGACTGCTCTCTTCTGGACTGTTAGAGAAATCCAGTTCTATCTTCTATAGTTGGGTTTCTTGTTATACAAGCTTAGCCTGTGCCTAGCCTAACTCATACATAGGGCCTCCGTTTCTCCTCTCTTCTTCCTGGAAGGAGCCCGGTAGGTAGCATCCTCCCTGCTCTCCCGTATACCTAATGTTCATGTCCTTTCTGCCTCCGCCTCTTTTTCATGTATTTCCCAGCATGGCATGCACTCAGTCAAAATACTGGTCATCAGTGTATATATAAGACTCCTTCCCCAAAGAGCAATTTCTTTTCTCCTCGACTAGCAGAACAGATTTCACCACCTAAAAGGTACTTAACAAAAGACTTTAAAGCCTATTCCACACTCAGAGGGTGAGCTAATTATACAGGTTATCTGCTAAGGTTTAAGAATATCAATAAGAGAGCTTCGTGGGTAATTATTAGAATGCATGCAAGCACAGGAACCAAGAACAACACAATCCAAGGGCATGCATTTTGTTCATTTAATCTGCAGCATTTCTGTTACCATGATGAGCAGACTGGTTCTGAGGAAACGGAATCTGACGTTTAGAGCTGTGGGCTGGGGACAGTGTAAACGGTTTACCCATATTCCAGGCAGAATCTCAAATGCTCTGGGTAGAAGGATTCTGATCCTTGAAGGGTTTCTGTATCCTAAACAAAACCCTAGTATGTAATGCCAGAGCTCTTACCAGTTTTTCTTTCAGCAAACACTTGAGTGCCTACTATGTACCATGCATTGTGCTGGGTGCTGGGGACATGTGAAAAGGACAGACATGTTCCCTGTCTCACTGGGCTTACATTATAATGTGAAAACATACATCAGGTAATTAGATGGGCGATAGGTACTATATTAGGTCAGGGTGCCCTGGGATCACACAAAGGCAATAGGCCTTCCTACCCCACTTTATTCCCAGAACACTGGCAATTAGGCTTATATGCTCCAGGAGGAAAACTGAAGGATCCTTCTCAGGAGAAACTGAACTGCCTCCAAGAAAAGGCCCTACAAAGGAAGAACCATTTTGCTTTCCTGATTCCCTTCAGTGAAGCTGACTAGTTGAACAGTCACCCTCCCTCAGGCACAAGGAGCTTCTTATCAACTTGTGCCTCACATTAAAATGTCAAGGCAACAGTACAGGAATGCTAGACATTTGAGAACAGCCTAAAACCCAAACAAAAAACTCCCAAGAAATGAGGTAACAGGGAACAGGAAAAACAAGCTTTAAAAACCTTACTTTTCGGGGACCCTAAAAAGGTGGTGCATCTACCCAACAAAAGTAAGATGCTATTTAAAAAAAAAAAGTACAATTGGAGGAACAAGAAAGAGCACTTGGAAAATAAAAATATGATATTAGGATCCATGTGGCAGAATGATTGGGTCCAGGATTTGCCAAAGCACTTCTGGAACATGAGTAGGGTTGTGATGGTGCTTTTTTTGGAGCACAAACTGGATAATCGAGTTCAGATGTGATGGTTCTCTTTTTGAGAACAGGCTGGATAATAGAGATCAGCCTCAAATATTTCAAAGATGCCATTTAAAAAAACGGTTTTGTTAGAACATGTAAAATAGATCCTTGAGCTAGTAACAATTTCTGTGTGGTAGTGCCAGATTTCCGATGGGCTAGAAAAATTTGGGGAATCATAATAAAAAAACGGCGATCGAAGCTTGAAGATGGAATGCACTTATCTGAGGAAGAAGAGCAGAGAGCCTGGAACCAAGTGCTAAGGAAAACTGGAAGGATTTCACATCAGGTAGAGGAGTTGCCATTGTAAAGATAGTAAGGAAGTCAAGAGAATATTTTTAAAAGGAGGGAGTGCTCAGTGTCAACTGCACAGGGATCGAGTAAATGAAACACTTTTGAAAAGTATGCAGTACATTTTAATCACCCCCAAAAAGAAATTCAGTAGTCATTAGCAGTTCCATTCCCCACCCCAACCTCCCCAGACCCTGGAAACCACTAATCTACTTTTTGTCACTATAGATTTGCCTATTTTGGACATTTCATATAAATAGAATTCTGTAGCATGGTCTTTTGTGACGAGTTTCTTTCATTTAGTATGATATTTTCAAGGTTCATCCATGTTGTAGCATGTTCTAATACATTATTCCTTTTTGTGGCTAAATAATACTCTGTTGTGTGGCTATACCACATTGTGTTCATTCATTAGTGATAGACATTTGAGTTGTGTATACTATATGTATATGTAACTATCTACATCTATATTAAGGTAAACATAAGATGACTTCATACTGAGGTCTCTAATTCTAAGCCATTACCATGGGTCCTTCTAGCCTCCTGCTCTTGCTGTACATTCCCACCCCAACATGGAGACACTAGGCTCCCATCATCTTCCTTAATTATTCAGTTCCAGCATAAATGTATAGCAGTATCAGAATTGTTAACCTGTACCCCAATTGGATATAACTTTATCAATTACAGTACAGTGGTTATGTTACCTTTTATTTTGCCTTTAATTTTACAGATCACTCGCTTTCAAAGTTATTTAGTTCAATTTCTTTTCCCCACATCCCCTGCAGTGAGGTGGTTTCATAGTTTGTAATACAGTTAGATTTTTATGCATTCTGCATTCCATCCTCAGGTTTCCCAGACCTCCTAAGTGATTTTTTTAGTTTGCATGCCTTAAGGTCCACTTTTTATGCTAGAAAGTTCTATGGGTTTCGAGAAATGCATAGTGTCATGTATGTACAATTGCAATATACAGAATAGTTCCACTGCGCTATGAAAAACAAACAAAAAACTCTGAGCTACATCTGTTCAACCTTTCCTCCCCCTCCTCCTGAGCCCCTGACTACCACTGTCTCAATAGTTCTGCCTTTTCCAGAATGTCATATAATAGGAATCACACGTTTTGTAGCATTTTCAAACTTGCTTGTTTCACTTAGCAATAAGTATTTAAGTTTCCTGTACGTCTTTTCATGGCTTGATAGCTCATTTATTTTTAAAACTGAGTAATATACAAAGGTATGGCTGTACCCCAGTTTGTTTATTCACTCAGCTATTGAAGGACATTTAACTGCTTCCAGTTTTTGGTGATAATAAAGCTACAGACCTGTGCTCCATTTTGATTAATGAAATTAATATTACTCTGTTCTCTTGAGCAGTCTTGCTTGATTTTTATCTATTTTGTTACTCTTTTTAAAGAACCAATTTTAAGCTTTATTGATCTTTTTTCATTTTTATTTTCTATTTCACTGTTTTATGCAGGCACACTTGGAGATATTGCGAGTTCGGTTTCATACCGCCGCAGTCAAGCAAGTATTGCAATAAAGCGAGTTGTAATCTTTTTGCTGGTGGAGGGTCTTGCCATCAATTTGTAAAAAACTCAACATCTATGAAGCACAATAAAATAAGGTATGTCTGTACTCTTATGTTTATTATCTTGTGGTTTACTCTGTTGTTTTTTTCTGGCTTCTTGGAAACATTAATTTTCAGACTCTTTTCTTTTTAATAACTTAAGTATTCAGGGCTATGACGATCTTATTTAAGCCCTGCTTTTGCTGCATGCCACAAGATTTGCTATGTAGTATTTTCTTACCACTTGGTTCTCAATATTTTTGTTGAAATTTGTCACTATGAACTTGTAGTGTATCTATCTGCCAAATTGTATAATATTCCCCAGTAATCTGAGTATAGCTACAGAAAAAGTGTAAAATTAAGGCCAATCCAGGCTTGGAGGTTTTCCAGAAAGCACATCCCAACTATTGTTATCTAGTTTCATACCTCACATCCTCATCTCCTTTTCTCCCTGCATCTCATTAGGTAGTCATTCTTTAATTAGAGACTCTGTCTCTCATTACACTGTCTTCATTTCACTATTGCATCCATCACATATATCCATCACTAAATGTCATTGCCCAAATTGATTCGTGATACTGGGGGCCGTGCGAGTTTCATGGGGGACTGGAAGAGATGGAGCTGGGAAGAGGACAAGGCAATTGACAGGTAGTGGGAGCCGGAACAGGCAGAAATGACCAAACATCTCTTTGAAAATGTGGAAGTGCCAATATGAAATTTAATTAATCTGCTCCTCAGAACTATCATGTAATCACGTCTTTTATTACCCCCGAGCACTCAGTAAATATGCTACATCCATAATTATACCGAGGCCTTCTTGTAGAAATTAAGGATAAGTGACTGTTCTCTCCATCCGAGTCACTTGGAGAATGGGGAAAGGAAGCGCTGCAGGAGGCAAGATGACACAGACCAAGAGACCCATGGGAGCAGACATTCAGAGCCAGATGTGACCATAGAAACAGGAGCCCTGTATCTAGGCTAACACCCTGGGCAGGATATGTGTTAGCAAAGTGTTTTTTCCTAAGCTGCAGGGATCCCCTCTTTTAGTGGAACATGAAATAAATGCAATAGGTTGCCATCAGCAGTTTGTTTTAAGTAACATAGGATGGAGTGAATAGAAAGTAACAAAGTGTGTATCACACATATAAGATAATCATTTTTTGTGAAACTTTTTTGCATGTATATGCATGTATGTTTTAGATCATGAGACAAAATGTATTTTTAACTGTGACTCATAGTCAAAATAAAAATTTGAAAGACTCCAGATAAGAGGCTTAAAGCAAACATCTAGGCTCCATGAGGGGATGCAGAAGAGGGAGCACAGGGAGAATATTTCACCAAGAAAAAGATATTTAAGTTAGGTCTTAAAGGGGCTGTAGGAGGAAGTGAAGGGCATTCCAGAGGGAGTTCATGTTCAAAGGCATTTTCAGGGAACAGCAAGAGGTCCATGAGGGTGGAACTTCATGTAGGAGAGGAGGCGAGACAGATGATGCAGGTGGAGAGAAAGGTGAATTGAGACTCCATTGTGAAGGGTCTTATATTGGGTTGTCAGAAAAGTCATGATGCATTTTTGCAACGAAAAACAGAAAAAATACGTCATGATTTTTCCGACAACCTAATACATCAAAAGTGAGCAGGTTGTGGGCCGGCCAAGTGGCGCATTGGTTAACAGTTGGCTTGGGACGCCAGCTCTGAGAAGCAGGGCCCCAGTTCGGATCCCACATGAGGGCCAGTGATGCTGCGCTCTCTACAGCTAAGATGGTGAACAACAGCTCAACCTGGAGCTGGGCTGCTGTGGATCGCCGGCAATGGCGTAGGCTGCAGTGGGGCTGGCAGGCAGCAGGCGTGCGCTTTTGTGAGCTGCCATGAGCCGCCGTGAGCAGCTTTCCAATGGTTGGCGACCGACTGCCTTACCTGGGAAGAGCACAATGATAATACCAACTTGGGCCAGTGAAGCGACGCCCTCCACAACTAGACTGAAGAACAAAAGGACAGCAATTTGTCTGTTCCCTTTCCCTGATTCCCCAATAAAATCTTTAAAAAAAAAAACAAAAAAGTGAGCAGGTTGTACTTTTATTTTGCAGGCTGAGGAAGCTTTTTTTTTTTTTTTTAAGGAAGATAACCAAATAACCTGTTCTGGTTCCCCTTTGAAGCCCACAGAGGATAATGATCACAGTACCATTTATTGAGCATATACAGGGGGTCAGTGTTGAACTTCTTTATATGCATTAGCTCAGTTACTGATTAGCACAATAACTACTAATATGGTAGGCATTATAACTATCCTCATTTGACAGATGAGCAGCCTGAGGCTCAGAGACTCTAACTGAGTTGCTGCAGGTCAGATTTATCAGGTGGAAGGGGTAGGCAGGCTGTCTGACTCCAAAACCAGTGCGCCTAATCATTTCGTAAAGATGGAGCCTCTGGAGGGGCCGACAGATAGGAGTCTCATCACCTGGCTGGAGACCAAAGACAGAGAATATTTGGCTCACTCTGCAGGCTAAGCTTCAAGCGCAGGCAGACTGCTTTTTATACCTCTGGGAGGTGGAGGAAAAGGAGCCATCCCAGCACCTCCTCTCTCTCGCCAATTTCATCAACTCCTCCCCTTCTGTCTCCAACCCTTTTCCCTGCTTCAGCATGACAACCTTCATATGTGTTTGCTTCTTTATAAAACTGGAATAATATTGTTATCTTTTATTAGAGGTATAATGACAATTCCACAAATTCTTTTCTAAAAGACTTGGAGAATAAATTAGTTAATACTATTGAATTGTTCTTTTTTTTTTAACTTGCATTTTAGGGTACATCTTTACAGCTAAATTTCCAAGAGTCAGCTGCCTTCTCTTATGCTTATTTTTCTCATTTACATACGGAGGCTCTAAAGCACTAGGCAATTAAAGTAAAATGGCACATTACTGCCTGCCTCAGTTCCTGTTTCATTAAGCACACCATCTCCTTCGCTAGTCTCAATGGCCAGCCTCAGAAGTAGGCAAATTAGGCAGCTATCTACTTAAAGATCTGATGCTAAAAGGTTTCTACCTAAAAATACTCCCCAACATGTAATCCTAATTCTATACATTCCCCAATGGCCTCCTTGAAAAGACACATCCTTTCCAACTCACGTAAGGTATGAGGTTATCTGAGAGGGGTTATTTATTAGCTAACTACTCTGTCATAGAAGCCACCTGCTTCCAGTATCACTCAGAGAAGGGGCCTGAAAGAATGACACCTGGGATGATTGGTTAAGGGCGTGGGTACAGGAGATGGAAGTGGAGTTAGGAATTGAAGGAAGGGAAGATCCAGAGCTTGAAGCACCAGTAGGGAAGGCAAAACCCTTGGGCAGCCTGATGACTGAGAGACATACACATGTCTAAGAGACAAGGTTTTAAAAAGAGGAGCAGGGGGGCCGGCCGAGTGGCTCAGTTGGTTAAGAGCTCGCTCAAGAGTTTGAGCTCTGAGCAACAGCGGTTTGATTGCCAGCCCGAGCTGAGCAGCC
>NW_017731557.1:494722-520905 GCF_001890085.2 Hipposideros armiger
AAAAAAAAAAAAAAAAAGAGGAGCAGGTGGGGAGTTAGTGTTTAATGGGTACAGAGTTTTAGTCAGAAAAGATGAAAAAGTTCTGGAGATGGATTGTGATCATGGTTGCAAAGGAATGTGAATGTACTCAGTGCCACAGAACTGTACACTTAAAATATGTACACTACAAATGTATCCTAGACAATCTGTGAGGGAAATGAAGGCAGTAGAGGCTGTTTTCACTAATCCTTTGCCTTAGATAGGATAGCCTTCAAGATGACTCCAGTGATCCTCACCTCCTAGTACTCACTCCTCTGTACTGTCCCCTTCCACACTGACCTGGGTAATTAATAGGATACAGCAGAAATGACCTTCCAAGACTAGATCATAAAAGACACTGCAACTTACAACTGGTTCTCTCTTGGGGAAGTGAGCTACCATGTGGTGAGGACACGCAAGCATCCTATGGAGAGGTACAGGGATGGGACACTGAGGCCTCCAGTCAACAGCCAGCATTCACCTGCCAAGCAGTTGAGGGGACACCTTGGAAGTAGATCCCCCAGCAGCCCCAGCTGACACCTGGGCTGCAACTTCATGACAGAGCTGAAGCCAGAATCATCCAGCTAAGCCGCTCCCTAATTCCTGACCTACAGAAACTGTGAGATAATGTTTTACAGTTGTTTTAAGCCACTACGTTTTGGGATAATCTGTTACACAGAAATTGATAACTCAGACAGATGGCATGAGGACCCGTCATCAACTGCCTGAGGCTGGTGGTGTCTTCAGTCACTTATATATCTCAATTTGTTCCTGGGATTACATCACAGGTACTTACAGATATTCTGAGACCCCATTTAGATAAAGTTGCATTTACCTTTATATGTTTTGAATACCCAACAGGTATTCTTAGGAAAAAGTATTTCCCAAGATTGGAGCAGCAGTGCAGAATTTCAGACACTTAAGGCTGGGAAGAATAATTCCTAACATAATATACCTTGTCAGATAATGTGAAATTTGGTGAAATACTTAAAAATCTGAAGACAGGCCAGTGTATTAAATCATTTTACTCCTTAATGTATGTGAATTCTTTTTAAATATATTTGTATAAAAAAAGGCAAAAAAATAAATAAATGAAGGCATGAAAGAAATGGGGTGAAGAAAGAGAGCGAGAGTGAGAGTGTGAGCGAGAGAGAGAAAAAAGGGAGGGATGGAGGAAGGGAAAAAGAGAGGAAAAGAAAATGAATTTAAGAACTTTGTCAGAACCATCTTGTTTTCTCTTGGCCCTGTGTGTGTACCCACCTAGAATTCTAATTTCTGCATCTGTGAGTCTCCAGTTTTTCAGCCCAAGTTTGACGAGTTGGGGGGCCCCCTCCAGTTGCTCCAACAGCCTCGTCAGACTGACTCGTACATCACTCCACCAGGGCAGCATCAACACCGTTAGCTCTTCCAGGATGTGCAGCCTGCCAACTTGAAAAACCAGAGGCTGGTTCAGGAATTGGATGCATCTCAAAACTGATGAAGGGATGTGGGAGCTTACTCAATGTGCAGTGAGAATCGACTTGTTTTTTGGTTAATGTTTTTACAGAAAGTGCTCAAGAATATACAAACATCATTCAGGATAGTGTGATGAAACTGTATGTACTAATAAGCCAACTTTCAACAAACATCAAATCATGGACGGTCTTGCTGCATCTTCACCAAATTCCTGCCCTTCTGTATCATTTTGAAGCAAATTTCAGATAGTATGAGTTCTTTTTTAATAAACATAATTACAATATCATTATCACACCTTAAAAATCTCATCACTAGCTCCTTAAGCAAATTCATCCTAAACATCATTTACTCTCAGACACTAGATGCCTAGAAGGAGCCTCGGGGGCAGTGAGTATGTGAAAACTGCCGATTCATTAGCCATGGGCCTGTGTTCCTTAAGGACAGTTTAAGAAAGAGCAACATGACTTCCTTAAGGTGCACCTAATCAGGCAGAATTGTCATTCTTACTCAGTTCATGTAGAGCTTCGTTTCCATCGTTTTCCAAGTGATTTTCAGATAAGTCAAGAATGCTCAGTTTGGCCAAATTGTGAAGATTCTGAGCTGGAAGAAAATTTTAATCCAAAATAAAAAAGACTTATCAGGAAACCATATGTGCATTTTAAAATATCCTGAGAGAAATTCTGAGCCTTTGTCTTCTTTGTTGATAGTATACAAATCATTATTTAATTTGATTCATTGAATTATTCCCCAAAGGTCTCTGGATAGGTTTAACCCCGAACTCCCATAACTGTGACCAAATGGATAGATAGTTCCTACTCCTAAGTTCTGACTAATAAACTTCAACTCACATAAAGCCTAAAGTATCATAAAATATAGTTGCTATGTCACTAGAGGAAAGTCATTCCATTTCTCTAGCCGCAGTGTCTTCATCTTTAGAATGAGGAAATTGAACTAGATAAACTGCGAGGTTGCTTCCAATTCTTAAATGACCTTACCATGCAGTAGAAACAAAGGGACAAAAAACAGATGCGATGAGCTGTTTTTTGTGTACCTCAGTTTGGATGTTTTTGTTAATGTCATAGTTGTGATGTTAATAATAAAAAATAAGATACTGGGCCGGCCGAGTGGCACATCGGTTAAGAGTTGGCTTGGGACGCCAGCTCTGAGCACCAGGGCTCCAGTTCAGATCCCACATGCGGGCCAGTGACTCTGTGCCCTCTCCAGCTATGATGATGAACAACAGCTCAACCTGGAGCTGGGCTGCCGTGAGTCGCCGGTGACGGCATAGGCAGCAGTGGGGCTGGCCAGCAGCTGGCATGTGCTTTTGTGAGCGGCCGTCCAATTGCCAGCGAGCGACTGCCTCACCCGGGAAGAGCACTATGATCATACCAACATGGGACAGTGAAGTGACATTATCCACAACTACACTGAAGACCAAAAGGACAGCAACTTGTCTGTTCCCCTTCCTCGATTCCCCAACGCTGTTCCCCTACCCCATTCCCCAATAAAATATTTTTTAAAAATAAATGAATAAATAAGATACTAAAAACATGAATCATAAAATTCTATCACTCTAGCTAAGAACTGCTTAGTTCTATTCTTCACTCCAGATGACAGGTATCCCCCCTTTTCCAAAATTAGGTTACACCACTTCACAAAAGACCTACATTAGTACCTGTTTTCACTAACTGAAAGAAAGCCAAGAGGATTTTTGCTTTTACAAAAAAGGCGAAAAGCAAAAATAGTGTTCACCATTTGTTCTGCAGGAAGCCTACAGAGGCAGTGAGAGTGGCCCCGCCAAGCTCCTTCCTGGGAACCACACGCCACATCTCAGCATCAAATCACCAGAGCTTTGAACTATGTCGGTGAGTATCTGTGCTTGACCTTAATTTATTTTGTGCACCTGTTAGCACGTGTGTCCTAAGGTATCAGAAAAGCCTAAGAGAGGTTATGTTTTGGGCCTGGGAATGCTAAAATATTTTGCATAAAAGTTAATGGTGATTGATTCTTTGCTTAGTGCCATCTCAGCTTACGAAAGTTTTCATAAGAGTGCTCTATTTTCTGATAGTGGGGAAGCCAGTATTGATCATGGCTGCTTAATCTACTTGAAGTTTTTCCTATCAAGATTGAGTAGAAAAATCTCCTTTAAAAAAAATGAGTCGTTTTTCATGAATATATACTCTTATTATAATATAGCTGTTATTATTATCATTATTATTATTATTTTAGCTGAGCCATCCTGGCACCTGTTGGCAGCTCAGCAGCAACTCAGCTCGGGCTGGGCATCGAACCGCTGTTGCTCAGAGCTCACACTCTTGAGTGAGCTCTTAACCAACTGAGCCACTCGGCCAGCCCAAGCTGTTATTATTTTTAATCATATGAATCCTTTTCTTAGAGTAAAATATCTTTGAGGGGTTGGTGCTTCAAAGTAAAAAACCTACGGAACTTCTCTTAAAAGAGTACATTTGCTATTTTTAGTTCTAAACATGTCTGTCCCCAGTGACAAGTAGAGAAGTACAGGAGGAGTGTGCTCATCATTTTCAGGCTCCCAGTGCTTTTCTAGCCTTTTCTAATCATGGGTTTCTCTAGCTTTTGGTTCATGTTAGCATATAAATAATCTTAGTATCCTTACAGACTCCAGGCAGTTTTATATTCTGTTTTTAAAAGGGTTATAACCATCTTTTTTCCCAAAATCTCAATTTAATAAACATCTGAATTGAACATATCTATTATAGTTGATCCAGTAATATGCAAAGGTCTTTCCATACTTGGTATGCATACCCTTGAGGAACTCAAAAGACTCAACTCTTATATTAATAATGCACATCAATCAACTTTATCTGAACAGGGCAGTGGTAAGAATTGGAAGACCTGAGAACATTTAAGGAAATCCTTCACTCTGCTTCTCAATCATTTATTTACCCATTCATCCAAATACTTATTAAGCAATTATTATATAACTGGATATGTGCCAAGTTTCAAGTGCCTACTTATTTTCTTCCTCTTCACCTTCTCTTAAAATTATAACATCTTCTATTCTGAAATTGTCTATTATCCATCTATAGTACATTTTCATTTCAACCATGGAGAAAATAATTAAAAGCAGGCTAGATATTACTTAGAAGCCTTTATTATCTTTTCTAGTCTCTCTAAAACTGAAATTTCCTCTTGAGAGACGTAGCATGCATTACTATAAAAGTGTCACATGTTCTCTCTTACACTGTTCTTGTGCAGTTAATGCAGGCAATAGTTACCTAGGGTTTTCACAGCATTTGCCGACAGGCAGCAGGAAACTAATTGAATTTCTTCAAGTTCACAGGGTTCGGCTGACAGAGACTGTATTATATAATCCACTCCCTCCCCAATGTCAGACAAGTGGGTCAAACGAAGTAAACACATATTCTTCAGGTTTGTCAGACCTTCAGCTGCAAAAAGATGGAAAGGAAATGCATTAATATACCAAGTTAATTCGATATTACCATAGATTATTGGGCTGAAAAGAAGACCAAGAACAATTACACAGAGCCCTTGCCATGCTCTTTTTGTCGACACCTTAAGTTGTAGAAAGCCAAAGAGAGTAATTTTTCTTTCAACTATCACTGTCCAATCTCCTGGACCACACAAAGATCACTTATGTGGAGATCATTCTCTTAGTAGCACGATAAAAACTATAGTAAATGTGTAGTATTTTAATGGGTATCAACAGATACCTTTACCATAACTTTTTTCATAGAATGAAGTCTTCTAAATGAGCACTCTCTCCTTAGAATCTCCTCATCAATCTTAGAAGGGGTGGAGGCTGAATTTAGAGGGGCAGCATGGGGACTTCAGTTCCTAGGTATGCTTCTAGTGTAACTATTTACGGCCTCAAAAGAGCCTTGCTCGTGATTGCAATGATATGGGGCCTGCCTGATGCTTTACAATGAAGACCACACCCAATGCAGCATGTTCCACCAGGAGAAAGACTTACCTTATGTCAATAGTACAACTCAAAACATTCCAAAATGTCCCTCATTCTTAGGTGTAAAGCTGATGTGGACTTTAGGATGGATTAGGTATACCTTTGTGTCATTAAAATATTTCTTTATCTTGATGGTACTCTAACTAGAAGAAAGAAATTTTCTGTTTTAATAGTATCTACCTTGTAGAACTTTGGGAAAGTTGCAGATAATGTATGTAATCTATTTAGTATGATGCCTGGCACATAGTAAATGAATATTAATTGACTTGGGAGTACACGTAGCTCAGAGGTTGTGAACATGAGCCCTGAAGTCATTTTGATTTCTGGATCCTGTACTTAATAATTGTGTAACTGTGGGACTGTTGCGAGGATTCAATGAGAAAAAATATGTAAAAGTGCCTAGTACAGTGTCTAACCTATTACCCAGTAATTCTTTAATAAACAGTAAATTTAGACAGGTTTATTCAAGTCCAGACTTTGATTCCTTAATAGTAAAGCCAGATTGTCTCAGATAGGTGGGTTTTGTTTTTTTTTTGATTTTTTAAATTGGGGAACTGCCATGGTCATTGGTTACGCATTGCTTTCATGCTACAATGGCATAGTAGACTCTTTTAGGGAGGACGCAGCTCACAGTGGCCCATGCGGGGATCAAACCAACAACCTTGGTGTTATCAGCACCATGCTCAAACCAACTGAGCTAACCGGTCACCACTCAGATAGGTGTTTTTGAACTCTTTCTACCGATTGGTGAGAACTTAGGCAAGTCAATAAACTTCTAGTTTCCAGTGGCAGTAAAATGAGAGTTAAACTAGATGCTCTCAGGCTTCTTTGAGCTCTGATATTTGTGTAACTTATAGGCATGCAATAAATATTTACTGAACACTGAATTAATTTTATTATTGTCAGGTAGGCTATATAATGAAACAAAGGACAGCCATGTTTTAATTATAGGATAGGGTTGTTTTTGGGCAAGGAGATCGAAAAAAATAAATAAGGCCGAGGAGCATTTAGCTGAGGGCTCAAACAGGGGAAAATAAACAGCCAATAAAATAAAGAAAAAGAGACCCCTGTTCCCCACCCCACCCCACCAGCACCACCACCACCAAAAAAAGGCAGGGACATTGGGGAAAAAGTTTCAACAGGAATCCTCCCTGAACTGGAAGACAAATTGTGTGTTCTGCTTATGTTCCTGAAGTTTTCTTGATCCACATTCATCCTTGTGCTCCATTCCATTTATGAAGTTTTATTTAGTTATAAAACCACAATATAAACTTTTTATATTGTTTATATGTGTTAAATACAAATATAGTCAATAATTTATGAAGTTTTATTTAATTATGAAACCACAGTATAAACACTTTACATTGTTTCTGTGCTTTGAATCAGCCAGGGAGATAAAGACATATCATGGATTCTGTCCTCAAAAGGGTTACAATATAGTGGTGTACAATTTGCATAAAATGGTGCTGAAGGATTGGAATGGGAGTAGAGAAAACTGTCTAGGAAAACCAATGTAGCCACAAATACATAAAGGCTTCCTTGCCTTATATAGATACAGCCAGTACCAGAGTCCTGTGTTAACTCTTCTTATTATCAAACTTACATTGATAAAAAAATTAGAGGAAACAAAAATCTGACCTAGTTTTATAGCATCTTCCTCATTCATCTTAATGTTATCCAGTGTAAGCTTCGTGAGGTTCTTCAAATTACCCAAGCTGTCAGTTAGACCACCTGCCAAAAGGAAAGAAATTGGACTGTGTTCAGCTGTCATTTACTAAATTTCTGTTACCAGTTAAAAGATTTTAGTTGTCACCATCGACAAGAAATGCTCATGAAATTGACACAAAAATATATGTTTTTGGTCAGAGATGGACACCTTCCTGAGCTAAAAGCTTGTTCTCCAAATATAAATGGAATCAGACTGGAAAAAAAAATCACAGAAAGATAACAGGGAAATCTCCAAACACTTGGAAATTAAACAACACACTTCTAAATAAGCATGAATCAAGTAAGAAGTGTCAAGGAAAATTTGAAAATATTTTGAAAAATATAGAAATTTAAAAAATATATCAAAATCTGCAACTAAAAGACTGATTAGAGGGAGGTTTACATTATTAGATGCTTATATTACAAATGAGGAAAGGTCTCATCTGAAACCTTACTATTTAAGAAATAAGAGAAAGAAGAGCAAAATAAACCCAATGCTAGAAGAAGGAAGAAAATAATAAAGATCAGGGTAGAAATGAATAAAAATTGGAAACAGATAAATAATAGGAAAAAACAATGAAAAGGGATGTAGCTTTGGAAAGATCAATAAAACTGATAAAATTCTAGCAAGACGGACAAAGAAAAGAGGAAGAACAATTACCAATATCAGACACGAAAGAGGATATCACTACAAAAACTGCAGATATTAAAAGAATAGAGACTAATGTGAACTAATCTATGCTCATAAATTTGACAACATAGATGAAATTGCCCAGTTTTTTGAAAACCACAAACTAGTAAAACTCATACAACATGACTTTGGTAACCTGAATAGTCCTATATAATTACTAAGGAAATTGAATTTGTAGTTTACAACTTTCCAAAAAAGAAATCTGTGGGCACAGATCATTTAACTTGCAAATTCTACCAAACATTCAAAGAAGAAATAACACCAATTGTATAAATCACTTCCAGAAAATAGAAGTAGAGGGAACAATTCCCAACTCATTTTATGAAGCTACCATTACCCAATATGAAACCCAGATCAAGAGAATAAACCAAAGGAAATTTCAGGCCAATATCACTAATGAACATAGATTCAAAACTCTTCAACAAAATATTACCAAGGAATCCAGTCATATATAAAAAAGAATATTATACTACCACCAAGTGGACTTCATACTAAGAATGCAGGGCAATATTTGGGACTTAATCCATGTAATAGACTATATTAACCATTTAAAGAAGAAAAACTACATGATCATATAAACTGATGCAGAAAAAGTATTTGATACAATCTAACATCCATTCATGATAAGTATTCTCAGCAACCTAGGAACAGAAGGAAATTTCCTCAACCTGATAAAAGGCATCTACAAAAAAATTACAGTTCACATCTTACTTAATGGAGAAAATCTGAATACTTTCTCCCAAAGATCAGGAAAAAAGTCAGATGTTCACTCTCACCTCTCTATTGAACATTGTACTGCAAATCATAATTAGTGCAATAAGGCAAGAAAATGAAATAGAAGGAAAACAAATTGAAAAGGAAAAAACAAAATTGTTATTTTTGGAGGTGATATAATTGTCTATGATAAAAATTTCAAGGAATCTACCAAAAAAAAAAAAAACCAAATCCCCCCAAAACTCCCAGAACTAGTAAAGGAGTTTAACAAAGGTGCCGAATACAAGATCAACACACAAAAACCAATTGTATTTCTATCTAGTAGCAATAAATACCATTTATAGTAGCTCCAAAAGAATGAAAAGGTTAGGTATAAATCTATGAAGCATATACAGGTTCAACATGATGAAAACTACAAAATGATGATAAAAGAAATGGAAGAACGTCTTAAAAATTGGAAAGAAGAAACCATGCAAATGGATCAAAATATTCCACATGGTAAAGATGTCATTCTCCCTAAATTGGTCCATAAATTTAATGTAATTCCAACCAAGATCCCAGGAAGTTTTTGATGATATAAACAATGTTTCTAAAATTTATATGGAAAGGGAAAGGAACTAATATAAAAAAACAATTTAAGAAAAAAGAAAGAATAAAGTTGGAGAAATAACACTATCCAATTTTATGACTTACTATAAAGCTACAGTTACTAAGACATTGTGGTATTGGCCAGAGGTAGACAAGGGTATTGGCAAATGATAGGTCAATAGAAGAGAGTCCAGAAATACACCCACATAATTATAGCCAAATGATTTTGGACAAAGGTACAAAGGCAATTCAAACATGAAAGAATAGCCATTTCAATAGGTAGAACAACTGGATATCCATATGCAAGAAACATGAACCTTGATAGAAGCTTCACACCTTATACACATGTAACTCAAAATGGACCACAGATCTAAATGTAAAACATAAAACTGAGAAGACAGGAGAAAATCTTCATGACCTGAGGTTAGGCAAAAAAAATTCTTAGACATGACACCAAAAGCATGATTCATCAAAGAAAAAATGGACTGCAACAAACTTTAAAACTTTTGTTCTATGAAAGACACTATTAAGAGAACGGAAAGACTAGCTACAGATTGGGAGCAAATATTTTCAAATCAGTTGTGATCTGAATGACAAAGGACTTGTATCCAGAATAGATAAAGGACACTCAAAACTCAACATTAAGAAAACAAGTAACCCAACTGAAAGGTGGGTAAAAACCTCAAGGGGCACTTCACGTAATGGGATATGTAGTTGGCAAACTAGCACGTGCTAAGTTTTCAACTTTTATCAGCCAACTATGATGAAATAACACTACACACATAATTCCAGTTGCTCCACTTCCTCGGCAGCACTTAATATTGTCTGTTTTTTTCTCCTTATTGTAGAATGACAAAAATTGAAAAATATGGAGAATACCAAATGCTAGTGAGAATGCAGAGCAACTAAATCTCTCACATATTGCTGTTGGAAATATAAAATGACACAAACTTGATAATAGTTTAGAAGTTTCTTTGAAAGTCAAAGGACCACTTGTCATATGGCTCAGCAATCCCACTCCTAGGTATTTAGCCAAGTAAACTGAAAACTTATTTTCACACAAAAACCTGCATGAAAATGTTTATAGTAGCTCTATGCGTAATTGCCCAAACTGGAAATAACCTACATGTCTTTCAATGGTGACTAGATAAACTGTAGTATATCCATATAATAGAATACTGTTTAGGAATAAAAAGGAATGAACTAGGAGGAATCTGAAGGGACTTGGAGGGCAAAAATAGACATAAACCTTGGGTATAAACGACAGGGAACTGGATTTTAGCCATAAGAAAGAATAAGCACTGATTAAAATCAAATGGCAAAGGGGTCAGGGAGATAATGTTATTACAAAAAGTAGAACGGGTGGGCTCTGGGCTCTGGAGACTTTGTGTCTCGTACAAGGAGCATAGGAGCAAATCATGAAACTCTCACAGCTTGTTTCCAAGTGAGGACATGGGACCTGTTTCCAAATCTACAATTTTCAAGACAAGTGAAAAACTTGGATTTTCACATGATATCTCGCAGTTTTCAAATGCTGGGCTGGCAACTCTTTCAGGGAGAAGAGTCATGGCTAGAGGATGGAAAGAGGAGGAGGAGACTTTTCATTGTAGGTTGTTTTATAATTTGGACCATGTGAAGTTATTACTCAAAATGTAAATTAAATTTTTAAAATTAAGGTAAAATATTGGCAAACATTAAAAAGAAAATTCTAAACACTATGCAGGCCAAATTCAGCACATAGGTGACCAGGTTGCAAGATCGTTACAAAGGAATAACCATCCAGAGGAGGCAGTGAGCTCTCTGACATAGAAGGTCTAGTAAAGCCTGGGTGACTCTCAGGAATCTTACAGAAGGGATTCCTGCATTGACTGGGAGCTTGCAAAGATTATCTGTACAAAAGATTCTAGATTCTTATCTCACAGACAATTTCCTCTGCAGGTGACAAGTGAGAGTACAGTGGAAAATCACCTGCGATTGTAAACCAATCCTAGATTACAGTATAGCAAAGGGTCCTGCCAGCCATAGCTTCTTCCCACCACACAGCAGCCCCTGCTCCCAGGAACAGGGCTGATCTACACAGGTAGGACAGACACTCATCTTTAGTGTCATTTTGAATTTGGGGAAAAGTCCCTTTTACCCAAAAAGATTTCCCCGCATATGTGTGTCTGAAGTCTGAAATTTCTTCATGTTACACAAAATCTGTGCCCCAATTTTTTTTTCAAAATGAACAATGCTTGGGGCTGGGGTTGGTTCTGCAATTTTCCTAGCCGAGAATCTAGTAGCACAATTAGCCACTAGCTCCAGTAGGTGACTAGTTTAATGGCTAGATTTCCTCCCAGACTTGAAGGGGGGAGGGGTGACACTAGCAGGGAAACAGTGGGTGCTAGGTGGAGATGGACATGCTGAGAAAAGGGAGAATTCACTGAAGTCAAGCTTAACCACTAAATACACACACACACGCACACGCACACACGTGCACACACACAACGCACACATGCGCGCGCACACACGCACACACCACACACACATGCACACACCACACACACACGCACACCCTTTACTATATATATATATATATATATATATATATATATATATATATATAAACTATATAACTATTCAATCAAATTGCATAGCTTCTGCTCTGGAAATCTTCCCTAGGGCCTCCCAATCTGACAGCGTTCTCCCAACATGGACCTCTCTCCCCAGCCCTCCCACCTCCCTTCTGACACCTGGTAGAAACTCTTAGAAAACTTAAGGAAAAATTATATGATATCTAGTATTTCTGTGGTACTTAGCCAGGTTCTACAATATTATAGCTTCAACTGCTGATGTTTACAATACCTGGCAGCCGCTGAGTCTGTAGGTTGTGAATACTCAAGGTTTTCAGGTTTGTCACAGATGCAATATGCTGCTCGTCTTCTATGGTAAGAGGACTGGCTTCCACCATGAGGGAATGAATGTTCTTGCAGGTGCTGAGGACCAAACTGAGGCTTCCAGCCATGCCCGCACATCTCTTAATGTATAGTCTGAGGCTTGTAGCAGAGCTGAATATCTTTCCCAGATATTTGATATCTTTCTTATTCAACTTGCTGAAATCCCGGAGTGTAACCTCCAGAGTCTTGAATTCCTGCTTCCAGTTAAAGAACAGAGACACGGCCCTGCTGGAAATGTAGGTTCCTGAGGACCCATCCATGTGGGTCTTGCTTGTGTCCTCTGGGGTCTTGTTCTGCAAAGCTGCGGCTCCCCCATAGAAGTCCAGTTTAATGAAGTCCAGAGCACTTGCACAATTAGGCAAGTGTTCAAAGAAGTCAAATAAGTAATCAGGGATGTTCTCTGAGTTGATATATAAGCTTTTACCACGAAAGAAAGCTTCGAAGTCTTCACTCAGTGCTGATTTGGATATACTCTCCTGGAATAAACTGATGCCACACTCTGTAAAGGAATTGACGTTTACGGCTTTCAGAATCTCTTGCATAGCGGTGCTTTTTTCATTTTGCATAGATTCCTGCCTCCAGAGAGCCCTCTTGGGGATGGAAAGCCCAAGGAGGCTGCCGTGCTGACACACTGCTGCAAGGTGATTCAAAATAGCCTTGGTGGCTTCGGCAGATGACCCACATGTATACAGGAGCAGGTTGCTGTACTTGGATGTAATGTCTGAAATGGTAACCATTTTCTGCAAGTGATTGTTCCCCTCAGTCACCTCCTCTGGCTCTCGCGACATCAGTAAACTGCTGAGTCTGCGTCCTGCTACGTACTCCTGGAATGATTTATGAAAGAATTTATACTTTGGCTTGAACCTTTGAGCTGTGTATTTGCAGAGAAGTCCCGTCGTCAGTAGGACGTCCTCGTTCACGCTGGACACGTCCTCCGGTTCAAAATCAAACCTGTGGGAGAACACGCCCTCTAGAGCTAGGTCTCCACAGTGGTCCAAGCTCCGAGTAAAGTCACTTGCTGTCACCCCTTTACGTTTGTGCTTGTTTTTATGTATCAGCAAGTCGTAGAACGTACAGAACAGTGTTGTTTGTGTGTGAGAATGGAACTCACTTTCCCCCATCTGGATTGCACAAGTGATGACCACAAAGAGAGGGGTCTTCATCAGATTCCTCAAGCACCTGGATCTCTGAATTTGGAGTACCAAGCCTTCAGCAAGCTCCTTTATCAGCACTTCCCGGATGAGAACCTGGGCACTCTTCTCCGTCATATCCCCCAGCTCGGCAGTCAGGGCACCAAACTGCCTGATGTGCCTCAGGCACTCAGTGGTGGTGGTGACAATGACCATATTCTTGAAGCGGTGGTTTTCCTTTATCAGGGCTTCGATTTCTGGGCAGTTCTGGGCCTTGAATTCATTGTAACCATCCAGGAGAAAAAGAACCCTTTGCCGTAGCTTTAGCAGCATGGCCATGAAAGTCTGCTTCCTGATCGTGTCAGGTATGTCCACCAGTTGGTCACACAGGGTTTCAAAGAGTCCACCCTGGGCCCTGCTCAGACGGAGAAAGAAGACTAATTTGAATTTCGTCAGAGCCCTGCAGTTTCCGGAGGCCCAGAGCATGGCGACTCGCTGTAGCAGAGTGGACTTCCCTTTTCCCGATTCCCCTTCAATGATGCAGGGGCTCTGAAGGGTGTCCAGCAGACCGTTCAGGGTCAGCTGCTCCAGACGGTGATGGTGTTGGTCCTTCCTCCATAGGACAGGTTCTGTGAAGGTGCTTTTCAAATTGAAAATAATGTCAATATCTTCACCCAGGGGGTAGAAGTTCAGAAAAGAGGGGGTATGGTATAAATACTTTAAATCCTGAGCCAAATCATCTAAGTCTCCTTCTGACATCTGATGAAAAAGACCTGTGAGAGAAGAGGGGCGATTAAAAAGCACCCAGTTCTATGTCTCCCCAGAGTTCAGGAGGATGAAGGTGGGATAATGCTGGGAATCTGCCACTGGTTATTTTAATTTCCTTCCCCAATTCTGGGCCGGCACAAGGGGTTCCAGACATGTACTCCTGCTTTTGCCTGTCACCCTTTACCGTTCCTCCCCTTTTGCCTTCTGTTTCCTCCTTCCCACCACCAAAGCTTAGAACAGCTGAGTGCAAATGGGAGGAGCCTGTGTGCGGGTTAAAGAATGTGCATGGAATGGTGAGGCGATGGCTGAGAACGACGGCTGGGGGGAACTTTCAGCAGCTCAAGTCTTAACCTCGATTAAAATGACATGAAAAATTTACCAATTTAAAGAAATAAAAATCAAAATTAATATTTCATGAAAAGCACATGCTCCTTTTAGTCAGGCAGACTGTAGATCATGGAGCAGGTAGTCAGCTGGGCCACCCGCCCACAGACAGTCCTCATCAGACTGAGGAATGTTAAGAGCACTACTGCATCATGGACTTAAAGTGCCTTTATTATCCAGCGCGATTTTGAAGTGAGGCTGTACACTAAATCATTTATTCCCTGACCCTGGAGTTACTTACTGGCTTCATTATCACGTGATCTCATAGGAGTTTTTTTTCTGAGTGTGCCTGTGCTTTTCCTTAGCATGACCGAAGCCCACAGCCTGGTGACATGAAGAGGGAGGCGAGCCGAGGCTGTGTCATGGGGATTATGGATCTTTGTCATGATGTATTCTTATTGGTGGAACAGATACAAGCATACTGATACTTACTTTGTCCATTCAAGTCCTGAAACAGAGGATAGTTCCACTTTTCAAGGGATTTCAGAAAGAGGTTACAGGCTTCTGGACCCTTCTTCAAAATCATGTGGACGATCCCTCTTGCTGCATCCTGCTCCACCTTCTCACAGCAAATGATGTTTACTTCTTCAAAATTCAGAACATTCCATACAAAGAGCTCATCCACAACTTGCTTTATAACAGTCATTCCCATCCTTTGAATAAGGACTTGACTATTCTCCTTTAGGAAATTCACTGAGGAGATGGGAGAAGTATACATATTTATGTGTGTACATAATATGTGCATATGAGCATCATGTTGCAGGAGCATCAGGATTATGCATTTGTTTTCCTTTGGACCCATGTTGAGTTATGGAGAT
Source organism: Hipposideros armiger (assembly GCF_001890085.2). NCBI lineage: Eukaryota > Metazoa > Chordata > Mammalia > Chiroptera > Hipposideridae > Hipposideros > Hipposideros armiger. Next base: position 509,893 of record NW_017731557.1, read on the forward strand.
ACCAAACACTTGAATTCCAGGCCCTAAAGAAAAGCTCTGCCATCTTATCCCCCAATATAAGAGGGTCCCCAGTGAGGTCGTAGTGGGCTTTCGAGTAAGGAGACTGGCCTCAGATCTGCCAGTCGCTACCACCTGTGTAAGCTTGGGAAGATGCTAAACCTCTGGGAGCCTATTCAATGCTGTGCTGCTAAGTGTTGAACACACTGGCTCTCTGGGGGGTAAAAGTCCTAATTCATAGCACTTACCAATCTCCTTGTTATAAATATTCCAACCATGGCTGATTTGAAGCTAATAATACATGCCAACTGGCTAACAAAAATCATGAAAATTCAACTATCAGGTCTCACAAAACAGTAAGAACCAGCTCCAGTACATCACTGGTTCCTTATCTGTACATTGGGGTTGAGAATAGTATTTAACTTATGAAGTTATGAGAATTCATGTATAGGATCTCAAACAAAGTAATAGCTCAGTACATGTTAGCTACTATTTTTAGTCATTATTCTGCTGTCACCACGCAAAGGAGTAACATATTTTAGCATTTGGTCTTTTGTGAAGAGTCTCACTGCAAAACAATTGTGTCCAGTATAAACCGTCTAACCTCTCGTAATCCCTGGGGAAGCTATGTCATGTCTGTGTCTGGCTCTCCAAGCTCTAACTCTGAAACACAGACCACCCTGTCCCCAGGCAGTCCATGACAGCTGGTCAAAACGTTTCCCTGGTTTTTCACTCTCAGACACTGTCTGCACTAGTTTTCTTCCTGGGCTAGGCCGCCCCTGGTTCTCAAATCTTTCTTGACTCATCCAAGTGGATTTGCTTCTTCCAAGGGCACTGAGGCCGCTCTGGTCTAAAATGCACCATCAAGCACTCCAGTCCCCACAATCCCACGCCAGCTTGCCTTTCTCTCTGTCACAAATCTCTACTGCTAACCTTGGCTGGATTATTACCACACCCCTGTCTACACGTCCTGTCGGCAAGTTTTTTCTCCCTCCTTCTGGGGTCTCATGTTTTCTCTTGGCTTCAACATCCTCCCTATGGAGAGGACCGATAAAGCTGGATCTAGTCACGGTCTTTATTTTACAGCTGAAGAAATGTTGCCTCAGAAAGACCAAGAGACCTCTAACGAGGCTTGTTCTTATTACTAATCATGGTATATCTTCCTGTGTATGGACTACCATACTCCTCTCTTATGAAGTAGTTAGGTGAAAACAATGTTCCTTATTCATTCATTCATTCAGTATTCATTCTTATCAGAATAATTTTATCTAAACCAGTGCTGTATAGAATTTTCTGAGATGAAGAACATGTTCTATATTTGTGCTGTCCAATAGAGTAGCCATTAGCCACACATGGCTATTGAGCACTTGAAATGTGGCTAGTGTGACTGTACAACTGAATTTTAAATTTTATTAATTTTTATTTATCTAAATTCACATTTCAATAGACAGATGGCAAGTGGCCATTATATTGGTTAGCACAGGTCTACATCCAGTAATCAAAGTGGAAAGAGTTACATTTTCATTGCCACTTAGATTTACACCATGTTTCTTCACAATGACCTTGACAGGTATAGCTCTCTGCTGTCTGGCTGAGAAGATATGGCTCAATAGGTGAGGCCAAGGACCAATATTTTAAAACATATACACCTGGTTATTATTTGCGTAAGTCCTATCCTGTCTGTGGTTCTGCCTTTTATTACAGGCTGTCACATTTGTTACTGAATTCTCAAAACCACAGAAGGATATTTATTGGGAATTCCATGTATAACTGGTCAGGGGAAGGCATGAATTGTTTTTCCATTCAATAGCATCAGTTTTTGGTAGCACACTATATAACCAGATAGATTTTACTTCTGGTATACTTACTTGTTCCAAATAAAAGCTTTCTACCCTTCTATATCTCAACAGACAGTATTATTTCCAAATGGACAGGTCAAAGAGGATCCCAATATTGTCCTCTTCTTTCGGTAAAACTGCTCCTCATTCTATAACAAAACAGAACCAGAAACAATCAGGCAGCAACCACTGTCACTTTTGTACTTACTCTTTTTTTCCACACCAAATACGGACACACTATACATAATATTCAACATCTATTTTTTTCATTTACTGTACTTTGGAGTCCTTTCCATATCAGTTATGTATTAAACTGCCTAATTTTTTAAATCAACCTCATTGAGTTATAACTAACAAGCAATGAAATGCAAGGAGCTTTGGCAGATGCACACACTCAAGTCAATAATCCCCCAGGTAAGATTTAGAATATTTCTATCACTGCAGAAAGGGCCCTGGTGCCCTGGTATAGTCCATCTCTGCTATTTCTCACCAAAACAACCACCGATCTGATTTCTTCAATGATAAATTAGTTTTGCCTGTTGTAGAAATTGATATAAATGGAAAAACGTAGTAGGTACTCTTGTGTCTAGCTCCTTTCACTCACCATCATGTTTTTGAGATTCACCTTGTTTCCATGTATCAGTCCTTTTTATGGCTGAGCAGTATTCCATTTTATGATCAGGTCAGTTTACTTATCAGTTTTCTATTGATAGACCTTTGGTTTGTTTCTAGTTTTTGGCTACTATGAATAAAGTTATGAACATCCATGTACAAGTATCTTTGTGGACATATGTTTTCATTTCTCTTGCATAAGTACCTAAAAGTGGAATTTCTGGGTCATATAGTTAAGTGTATGTCAATTTTATAGAAAGTGCCAAACTGTTTTTCAAAGGGATTTTACCATTTTATGTGCCCACCAGCATGTAAAACCAATAGTTCTAGCTGTTCCAAATCCTCACTAGCACTTGGTGTTACCCATCTTTTTAATTTTAGCCATTCTAGTAAGTGGGTAGTGGTATCTCATTATGAAGTTTTACGTTTTTTTGATGACCAATGATGTTGAGTGTGTTTTCATGTTGTTTGTTGTTTACTCATAAATATTTTGTGACGTATCTGTACAAATCTTTTGCCCATTTTACCAACTGGGTTCTTTTTTTATTGACTATTAAGAGTTCTTCATAGATTCTGGATGCAAATGTTTGTCAGATATATGTCTTATGAATATTTTCTTCTAATCTGTGGTTGCTTTTGATTGTACCTGGGATTTAATTTGTAGAGATAACTGAGTGACAAAATGGAGAGGCCAATGGCAGTGAAAGAAGTTTTATCACTTACAGTTCCTAAGAGAAGGAGGGTGCGCCACACCACACAGGGCCACACAGGGAAGTCCCAGAGTTGATCAGGGGGCAGAAGGCGCAAAGGAGGAAGCTTAGCCCAGAGCATCTCTTATGGTTTTCACAGGAAGGAATGGGTGAGGCAAGCTAGGAAAGTTGGAGCAAGTTTACGATTGCGTAGTTTGAATAATTTGGCAGACTCTGAGCTATATGGGTGGCCCTGGAATGATTTCAGGCAGGGAAAATATTGGCCTGGTGTGTGTGAGTTAGGATGAACTTGGTGTTTAGGGATATGGTCTTTGGATTGGTTGGTTTGCACATGAAAGGCATATTCACGGGCAAGTTTTCTGCTATCCCTAGGAATTAGCTAGCCCTGGGAAGGACAGTCTCTCCTAGCCAGCAAAGCCCCCACGATAGCAAAGAGTAATAAAATATAGAAAATAAAAAACATGATTAATACAATGGCTTCCCTATATTCTCTTACATCTTTTGAAAAGCAAATCATTTTCATTTTTATAAAGTCCAACTTATTAATTTTTTCTTCTTTGATTCCTGCTATTTGTGTCCTATCTACAAAATCACTGTTATCTTGAGCCACAAATTTTCACCTAAGTTTCTCTGTTAGCTTTTATACTTTTATCTTTTTGTTCATTGATCCATTTTGAGATCATTTTTGTTTATGATGTGAGATAAGGAGCTGAGGTTCATTTTTCCCCCTTAGGGATATCCAGTTTTTTCAGCATGATTACTTTAAAGAATATTCTTTACCCATAGCATTTGTTTCTATTTCTGAACTCTGTTCTGTTCCATTGATTTATTGGGTTGTTGGAAAAGTCATGATGCATTTTTGTAATGAAAAACAGAAAAAAGTATGTCATGACTTTTCCAACAACCCAATATATGCCTGTCCTTATACCAATATCACACTGTCTTGATTATTGTATCCTTATAATAAGTCTTGAAATAAGGTAGCTTAAATCTTTCAATTTTGTTTATCTTCAGAATTATTTACATTTTCATATAAATTTTAAAATTAATTTATTGATTTCTATTTTTAAAAGAAGCCTTCTTAAATTCTGGTTTCTGGTTTGACATGTAGGGAAGTCATTACTCCATCATAACTTCAAGTAAAAAAAGCTGAATAAACTGAAAATCAACAATTCTTTTTAGATCTATCAGGAAATTGAGGTGACAGGGCAAATTGCAGCCCCAAAATTTGAAAGACAGGTGGATACAGATAATCATAACTTACTGGAGCAGAAAACCACAAGGTGCAGAAACATATGAGCAAAAACATCTGAGGAACCAGAACTGGGGGGAGGAAATTCTAAACTGTAATTAAGGAATTGTTAGAGGCTCAGTGTGGACAGCCTGAGAGTTTTAAGAACTCCAGAAAGGGCCAGTCTTAGGAGGGCCCCCATGCTTTTGTGAGGTTTACCACTAGAAGCCCCACCAGGATATTACAGTGAAGATCAGAACAATCCCCTCGTGCTCCCAACAGAGGAAAGGGAAAAACCATTTTGAAATATACACAGAGCATTCTGTTTTTCTTAACAAGGCCTGCCCTCAAGAGAAATTACTTTACCAGAGCCTCAACTATGGGAATATTATCAGAACCCAGCTGACCTATGGGGAAGGAAATACCCAGGTTCAGCCTCCTCTAGCTTTACACATGGGGGAACAGTTTATTTATTTTACTACAGAGACATTTAAAAGTTACTACTATCAATCCTAAAGAAACAAAAGCATGGAAAACATGAAAAGTTCTGAAATATAGTGTGAACTAGAATATTTATAAATTTCTGCTAAACTTATTCTTACATTTAAGACTTTTAATAATTATTTTTTACCTGTTGCCTCATGTGAAAGAAACCTTTTGAAATTAAAATTTTTTTAAAGTATTCTTCATTCAACTATGAGCAAAGATATATTGACAATACTGGCAGTACTGCCTACTGAACACAAATATGCAAAACGATCAATTTCCTAGTCATTGACAAAGTTGCAAAAGGTAAGGCTGAGAAGAGATTTTACTGTTCATTATTATGCTGGACCAATATGTAGGTATACATTTTTCCTTTTTTTGTACTGCAGTATTTATTCTAGTTTGTTTATTTTTACTGCCATGTAAAAGAAAACTGTCATTACAAAACAACAATGAGATTTAAAAATGGATAAAGAACTTGAGTAGAATATTTCTCCAAAGACAATATACAAATGGCCAACAATCACATAAAAAAATGTTCAACATCATTAATCACTAGGGAAATGCAGATCACACCCACGATGAGATATCACCATGAACCCAACAGAATGGCTACCAAAATGGAAAATAACAAGTGTTGGCCAGGATATCGTGAAATTGGAACCTTTATGCACTGCTGGTAGGAATATAAAATGGTATAGCTGTTATGGAAAACAGTATGGAGATTCAAAAAATTAAAAATAGAATTACCATATGATCCAGCAATTTCACTCCTGGGTAAATAAATAAAACATTGAGAGCAAGACCTTGAAGAGATATTTGCTCAGCCATATTCATAGCAGCATGATTCGTGAGAGCCAAGAGGCAGAATCAACTCAATTGTTAACCAACAGATGAATGGATAAAATGTGATATATACATAAAATAGATATCATTCAGCCTTAAAAAGGACAAATCCTGTCACAAGCTACAATGTGGATTAACCTAAGGGCATTATGCCCAATGAAATAAGCTAGTCCCAAAAGGGCAAATACTGTGTGATTCCACTTGTATGCAGTACCTTCAGTAGTCAGTCAAATTCATAGAGACAAAAAAGTAGTATGGTGGTTGCCAGAGGTTTGGGGGAGGGGAAAATAGGGAGTAGTTGTTTAATGGATATAGAGTTTTAATTTTGCAAGAAGCAAAAGCTCTGGAGATTGATTGTACAACAATGGAAATATACATAACAGCACTTAAACTGGCTGAGATGGTAAATTTTATGTGTATTATACCACAATTTTTTAAAAAATGTAATTACTATCATTAATTTTGTTATATGATTATTATTGAAAATAACATTGTATAAAGGAGGAGGGTTTTTGAAATGATTTGTTTAAATGTCGAATATGCTAGGTACATCCAGCCAAGACACAAATAGTCACACTCTTAAGGCCAACTTTTCATCACTGGAAAAATAAATTAAGGTCAAAATGGAACTTCATGTTGGCACCAAAGAACTGGCCCCAGTGCATCTTTGTGAAGAGCCAGAGGATCTGAGACTTTCAAAGACGAAAGAAACAAGAAAAGCTGTCAAAGGAAAAAAGAATGTCTTGTAAGTCAGTTTTTCAAACTGGTCAACTCATTAGCGGGTCATGACAACAACTTAAGTGGGGTAAAATTAGCATATTTTAAAAAATGAAATAAATTAAAACATCAGAATGCACCGTATTTTTTTCATGAAAGTTTTGTTTCAGTTAATTATATATCCTGCCACTGCATAGTGATGTAAGATGTATTTCTTGTTATGAGTTGAGGTCAATAAAAGCTTGAAGGTCAGTGTGCTAGGGCACGGGTCAGCAAACTGCAGCTCACGAGCCACATGTGGCTCTTTGGGTACATACATATGGCTCTGAAGAAAAATTGAAAATGAAAATAAAACTATCATAGTTTCATTTATAAAATTTTTAAAGGATATTAGTCACATAATGGTGATTTCTTTTTTTTTTTTTAGCCATCCGGGTGGCAGCTCAGCTCAAGATGCTGACTTCAGTCTTAGCCTGCGGGTGGACATAGCCCACCATCAAACAGGCAGTCTTGTTCAAACAGGCAGTCTTGTTGTTAGGAGCATGTGCTCTCACCAGCTGAGCCATCCTGCCACCTGTTGGCAGCTCAGCAGCTGCTCAGCTCTGGCCAGGACTCGAACTGCTGTCTTAACCAACTGAGCCACTCAGCCAGCCCAGAGCTTGCACTCTTAAGCTAACTCAACCAACTGAGCCACTCGGCCGGCCCTGATTTCATTTGGTTTATGGCTCTCCAATAATTTTTAAATTGTTGTGAGGAACAGGATTGGCTCTTCTGTCTCAAAAGTTTGCCAACCTCTGTTCTAGGGCAACCCCATGGAGGGATATTTAATTCTGCCTGGAAGAGGTGACTCTTGAGTTGTTCTTGAAGGAAATCAAAGTTCACCAAGAATTTTGGTGGAACAGGCTACTTCTAGGCAGAGGACACAGCATAGGGAAAGAGTCTGAATACCAGGATTTGGGACAGCACCTGTTGTCAACAAGGGCCTATTTTGATGTCAGCATCAAGTTCAAATTTCAGTTCTACCACTCACAAGCTGGGAGTATTCGACTGGTACACAGAAATGACTCGGTAAGTAGCAGCTACTACAGATTTTTCCCTCCCTTTCTATGCCCCAAAAAGGAGTGGGTCTGAGAAGAATCAGACCCCTACTGACTGGGTCAGAGTTTAAGTGACAACAGAGAAAAGAGGAAGAAGATAGAGGAAGGAGCCAAGCAGTTCCTTATATTCTCTTGTAAACAGAATAAACTAGTCCTAGAGTTGGTCATGTAGTCACTTTGTCTGCTAAAACAGTCGATAAAAATTGCTATATGGATCACCAGGGAGGAATCTTAGCTGATTTTGAACATGCTAAAAATTCATATTCAGCTTGGATACTGGTAGTATTCTTCCTACCCACAGAAAGGCTATGACCAGATCAGGGAACCAAGTCAGAGAAAATTGACTGGTTAGTTATTAATTGTTCTTGAGGATAAAATCAACCTATAGTGTGAAGCTCAGGTAGTCCCACTGGCATAAAGGACAGAGTTGTGACCAGTTTGCTCCCCTGGATCGTGGCTGTGAACACGTCCCCACCTCCTTAAGCAAGCTGTCCAGCAAATAATTGAATTGCATGGAAGAAGTCTTTTTCTTTTTTTTTTAATAAGAATTCTTTTTTCAACATTTGTACTTTGGACAATAATATTTAGAACTACAGTAATTCTAAAAATGGACATTTTTTTCCAAATGGTTACATGAGCTCCTTAGAAAACTGAAGTTCCTCTGGAGCCATATAACCCACATCTATGGATTCATTCCCACAGCTTATAGATGAAATGATGGAAAAGTCATATACAATATAATGGGAGCAGAGAGGTGGCACACGTAAGTGGAAAGTGTGTGAGCTTTGGCACTGCAGTCCTGAATTCAAATCCTCACTCTGTGGTTTATTAGATGAGTACCCCTCCCTTACCGAGTCTTAACTTATTTTGTCTGAAACACTGACATAATATGCATCTCCTCAGACTGTTGTGAAGATTAAAAGGGGAAAGTGATTCAGACAGAGGTGATCAATGGGTGCTATCTGTCTTCCTTTCTAGTAAAAAGGCTCTCGACTAGAATGTTCTTAGATCTCCAACAGATTCCAGAAATCTCACATATTATTGTTAATATTAGTGGTCCCCAAAACCCATATGTTGAAGCCTTAGGCCCCTTAGGACAGGACTGTATTTGGAAACAGGGCCTTTAAAGAGGTAATTAGGTTAAAATGAGGTTGTAAGGGTGGGTCGTAATCCAATCTGACTGGTGTCCTTAACAAGACATGAGATTTGTACACACAGATGCTCCAGAGATGCAAGCTCAGAGGAGAGACCATGTGAGGACACAGTGAGAAGGCAGATGTCTGCAAGCCAAGGAGAACAGCCTCAGGAGGCCACCTCAGGAGAAATCAAACCTGTCGACACTTTGAGCTTGGACTTCTAGCCTGCAGAACTGTGAGAAAATAACTTTCTGTTGATTAAGCCAGCAGTCTGTGGCATTTTGTTATGGCAGCCCAAGCAGACTAAATACAGTTAGTAGTACAAAAGTGTGCTGAACTGTAAGATAGCAATGACAGGAGACGGGTTCTAGCCTAGTTCTATAGACAATGACCTGCCTGGCCCCTCGTCAACCCATTTTCCATCCCTCTAAACAGGGTTGTAGGGGGCCGGCCGAGTAGCGCGATGGTTAAGAACTGGCTTGGGATGCCAGAGGGCCCCGGTTCGGATCCCACATATGAGGGCCAGTGACACTGCCCTCCACAGCTAAGATGCTGAACAACAGCTCGACGTGGAGCTGGGCTACCGTGAGTCGCCGGCGACGGCATAGGCTGCAGCCCCTGCGGCAGTGGGTTGCCATGGGCTACCGTGTGTAGCCAGCAGCCAGCGTGAGCGGCCAGCAGCCGCAGTGAGCGGCCGTCCAGAAGCCAGCGACTGATCTGCCTCGCCCGGGAAGAGTGCAATGATGGTGCCAACTTGGGCCAGTGAAGCAACGTCCTCCACAACTAGACTGAAGAACAAGACAACAGCAACTTGTCTGTTCCCCTTCCCCCCAGTTCCCCACCACTGTTCCCATCCCCCCAATTCCCCAATAAAAATCTTTAAAAAATAAAAAAATAAAAATAATAAACAGGGTTGTAGGATTAATTGAGATAAAGTATATAAAGACCTGACAACATTAGGTGTCCTGTAAACAGTAACTTCCTTTACTTCTCTCTCCAGATACCGGGTTTTTCACCAGTAATTCAGGGGATTGGGTGAACTGAGTGGTCCCTCTATGTCTTTTCAGCTCACCTTGTGCGATTCTGACAACAGTTTTAGGAACAAGAGTAGGTTTCCTTCCCATAAGCCCAACATGTATTTTCGAAGTCCTTTCTCTCCCTTTGTCTCACAGTAAACACAAATCCACTTCTCTGAATGTACATTTAAACATCAACTCTAAGGAACCTAATGAAACCCGACTGGGCCAGACTGACTACCCCTACAATTTCCCTGCAGGCAAATCCAACCAGCCAAGCAAAACCAGTTATAGTCTTCAGTGTTAAGGCTTTTATACCTCCCAGACACAAGCTTTAAAGGAATATAAACCCAAATTTTAATATTTGGTTCCAAAACCTACTTAAAACCCCATTCTCTCTCTCCACAGTACCTGGCTGAGCAATCCAGTTACCCTCTTCTTGGTGGATCAGAAGACGCTTTTAAAATTAAGTTTCTTTTCATTTGCTTTTGGTTTCAGAGTAAGGTCCAGTGTCACGTAGATCTGAGGTCTTCCTTTTTTGTGGCCAGGGATTGTAAGAGAAGCACAAACACAGACAAGTGGTTTTTTAAAATTTTTTTCAAAGCATAGTAAGAATGGTTTGGACACAAGTACTACCTATTCAGAAAGGGAAGATGAGTTTAAGTAGCAGTAGGCAGAGAAAGAAGTATAACTTGACCCTTAAAGCTGCAAAAGCTAGAAATTTACATTAGGAAAGGAATTACTCATTTGTTTCCTATTTGTTCTCGACATAGGAATCCTATTGCTGTTGGTTTATTTATTCTACAGCTTTAAATGAAACAAAGTATTTTGAATATTTACTTCGTATTATTTTTATGATTAACTAAGAGAGAGAGACAGAGCAATGAAATGAGCTGGTTTGGTTGGTTAAAGCATATTGCTACTGCGGTCAAAATCATGCTTACCACCTGTACCTTGGATCCTGGCAGACTTCTAGCACATGCACACTCTCGGTCACCAGGGTCCTGGGAAAGTTAGCACACAGCAGATGGATCACCACTATCAATCCACTCCACTTACGATGCATGGTGCATTCTCCTGAATACAAACAGCCACCAACTCCCACTGGCACACACAATTTCAAAGTGGTGGTAACAAACCCCAGGAAGCCAGTTTACACCAAGCTCTGGAAATGTTGAAATTTCGTACTTCTCTTTTTTTTTTTCAAAGATTTTTATTGGGAAATTGGGGGAATGGGAACAGACAAGTTGTCGTTTTGTTCTTCAGTCTAGTTGTGGAGGACGTTGCTTCACTGGCCCAAGTTGGCACCATCATTGCGCTCTTCCCG
>NW_017731557.1:520965-532638 GCF_001890085.2 Hipposideros armiger
ACTGGCCCTCATATGTGGGATCCGAACCAGGGCCTTCTGGCGTCCTAAGCCAGTTCTTAACCATCGCGCCACTCGGCTGGCCCCTCTTTTTGTTTTTTAGAATTTTCTTTTCACTATTTATATACTATTAGGGAGCATTGGCAGCTTAACTTTTTTTCAATTACAGTTGATATACAATATTATATTAGTTTTAGGTGTACAATATCGTGATTAGACATTTGTATAATTTACGAAGTGATCAGGTACTTCTCCTGAGAACAACATTCTTGCGTTCTCTTTCCCCTATCTTTACACAAATGACTACAAGCTTTTTGTTATATAACTTCTTATTTCAAAAAGAACATTCTGACATTAACTTAGACCTGACATAGACGGATATCTAAATTTTCCCATAAATAAGTTTCTACATTTCAGGTTTTCTACGGGAAAAACAGCAGTGTTTCCCAAATTGTGAAGTGGGCTTCTCTGAAGTGAGGTTAAGGGCTGTGATATCAGCTGGATTTTTAAAAATTTAATGAGACTTATATGTAAATGTATGTTCATAGAGGAAAAACTCTAAAGATAGGTACCAAAATATTAACAGTGCTTATCTCCGGGGGTAGGATTATGGGTAATTTTAAATTTTCTTTTTTTACTTACCTGTATAGTCTAATTTTCTATCACAAACACCTATTATTTTTATAATAACCAATGATGTAATACAGGATAAAAAGGGAAAATATAGAAATGTGGTTTTAGCAGGCCTCCCAAATATATCAGGTCTTAATCCCTAGAAACTGTAAATGTTGTATCTTTGTAGCTGTGGTTAAATTAAGAATCTTGAGATGGGGAGATCATTGTGGATTATCTGCGTGAGCCCTAAATGCAATCACAAATGTCCCGGCAATTCTGAGTCCTTATTGTATGAATTGCCTGTTCAAGACCTTTTGCCTCTTCTTTCTTTATAAACCAATTATATTGAATTATAGGTTACACACATGAAAACACACCCATTTAAAGTTGAATTATTTTTATAAAGACCACCCCAAGCACATAATACAAAACATTTCCATTGCCCCAAAACCTTCCCTCAAGCCTACGTATTTGTAGGCAATTTCCCAAAACTTAACTACTCATAATCTACTGTTGACTGGGAGCCTTACTAATAACATAAACAGTTGATTAACACATATTTTGTATGTTATATGTATTACATACTGTATTCTTACAATAAAGTGAGCTAGAGAAAATATTAAAATCATAAGAAAAATACATTTACAGTATTTATTGAAAAAATCCACATGTAAGTGGACCCATGCAGTTCAAATGAATGTCAACTGTACTTTGAAGTAGCATAAGTTAATTGAAATCAATGAAATGAAAATTGAAACAAAACATATATCACCCACCAAACTGGCATGTTTTTAAAAAAATATTATATCCAGTGTTGATAATGGAGATAGGGATAAGGAAAAAAGTACTATTACATTCTGCCAATAGGGGTGTGACTTGTTGCTACCTCTTGGAGTACAAGTTAGGAATATAGCAATAAAGTTAAAAACTTTTGACATTTTTACCCTCTTTGACCTCAGTTATTTCTCTTTTAAAAATTTATCCTAAGGAAATATTCATGAATATGTATAAAGGTACAGATACAAGGCTGTTTCATGGTGCTGTTTATAATTATGAAAATTTGGAAAGAAATCCAATGACCAAAAGATAGGGAGTAGGCTTTAAGAAACTATAAAATATCCATTAATGAAAGAAAAAGCAACATAAAAAATGTAAAAAAATATATGGGGACATTGGAAAATGTTAATGTTATAAAGCAACGTGTATGGAATAATATATTTTACATATAAAATGCTTAGAAAAAGTATTGTAAGGATTTACACCAAGATGTTAATTATGGTTACCTCTATAGGTAATATAATAGGGTGATTTTTGTTTTCTATTTTCTCCAATAAGTATGTATTCATTTTAAGATAAGAAAAAAATTATAAACACAAAAATAGACAATAAGCCATGGGTTTCCCACTCAGGTGAAGTTTCGATGAATAGCATAAGTTTCTTACTCTGGGTAAACTAGCCCTCTTAAACAATTTTTAAAACATGAAGTCAGATCAGCAATTTAAACACAGCATTTGCACCCCTCCTGGGGTGTCAACAACCCATTATTTAAAGAACCAAAAACGGGACATGAATTCCTGAAACAAGAATAATAGTCTGAAAACATCATGACCTCAGCTGCCCAAAATGTGGCCTGGAGAATTGGATTTAACTAGGTTAACTCCTAGGAAATCAGGCTTAAAATCATGTCAGCAAAATGGCACACAAAGCTCCAAGCCCTCACTTCCCCAAGGAAAAAACAAAAAACAAGCAGAAACTGGCAGAAATAACTTTATAGGAGTTCTGGGAAACAAAAATCTACAGCAACCATATGAATATCCATCCTATCAAGAAAAAGCTACCTTCAAAACGGTAGGAAATTTCGTGGCATTTTCACTTGCTTTTGCCCCATCCCCAAACAAAATCTTTGGATCCTAGAGTCTTGGGATCCTAGACCAGGGCTAACTTCTAGAAAGGTTCCCAGTTCTAAAATTCTTCAACCCACTCAGTTAACAAAAACGGAGGAAATAGGTGGGGATAAAAAAAATTTTTTTTAAACCCCAGAAGAGAAGAGACTTAAAGGAAACAAAAACAGCCAAGACGGAGGTGGAAGCCAGGCTGGTCCACGAATTAGAACTGAGCTTTCACTCCTGGTTAAACTTCCGGAATCAACAGCAGGGCGATCCAATCAGAACCTTTCTCCGGGAGCCAATGGGAGAGCACATTACAAAGAGCCAATCCCAGCGGTGCTGTCACTGTTATGGTGCTGTCAGGGCGCCGGCGCCGTGGTGTTTGGGCGGTCGCCACCGAGAGGACTTTGGTGGGGCAGTCTCGGGGGCAGCCCCGCGGCCGGCTGTGCTCGTTGCGGGCCCCGCTTCCAGCCTGCCCCTCCCGGCTTGCGGGCCGCACCGTAGGGCGCGTGTGCGGGTAGGCGCCGTGGCCGCCTTGGAGCCTGGGCCCTACCGCAGCCTCCCCCACCGCCGCAGGCTCCGAGGGGCCGCGAGATGCAGCCGCCGGGCCCGCCTCCGGCGTATTCCCCCACTAACGGGGACTTCACCTTTGTCTCCTCAGCTGATGCAGAAGGTGAGACTGACCCCCGGCGGGCCCGTCACCTCGGAGGACACCGGGCCCGACGCGGCGGGGTCTTTCTGGTGCTGAGGTGGCTGTGGCCGGCCGGGTGGGGACGGGCAGCAAGCTGACTGGTGGCTCAAGCTCTCTGCGCCTGCGGGGCCTTCGACAGGGCCCGAGTGGCGGAGGGAAGGGTGTGGGGGAGCTTTCCAAGTTCTTGTTTGGTCGGCTCTGGCTTTCCCTGCTGCGTCTGGGGCAGGTTTTTCTGGGTGACTTGTCCCCTTACGTGGATCCACGGAACTCGAAGGTTTTAATTCTGAAATGACTTGTTACTTAGAAAAACGATTGTTTGGACAGGGGAGGTGTCAAAGGAGAACGAGGAAGGAGAGCAGCGTTTCTCTGTTGTTTACCAATAGGTAACTTCCGCTGGGATTGGATTCGGCGCTGCAAGTACATGGAATTTGATATCTTGCCTACGTCCCAGTTTTCCTCCTGTTTTTTTAGTGTTTGATCTCAGTATTCAGAGAAGTGGACCCTAGTATATTCGAGACTTCTTGTAGTCCAGCTAGGTGTTCCCAGTAGCTTCTGCAGATTTCCTTGTACTGTTTCCACGAAGATTTCTCAATAGCACAGGAAAAATTTGTTTTCCTACTTTTCTCTGTTCCTTACCAGACTCCCTGACACTGGAACCTTTCTCTGCTAGTTATTGTCACATTTTACTTTTATTAGACTTTGTACACTCGTGGTTTTCCAGTGACCAGACTTCTTGTCTGAGAAAAATAAATTATACTTCACCTATAGAAATTTCAGTCTAGAGAAGAACAGTATTCCCTCAGAAATCCGGTTTCATAGTACGTCAGTTAATAGTTTGTTTTCCCTTTTTTGTTTTGTCTTCCTGATTTTGCTTTTTGATTGGTATTGTTTTAAAAAATAGTACTGTTGTTTTGGTTACAATTTAAAATGTAAAATTAAGATTACCTATATAGAGAACTGATACATTTCTTTTAACTTTAATATGAGTATGTGGTGAAATATAGCAAACCAGAATATTTCAATTTGTTTCATCTACATTTGGTAGGCTAGTGCTTAGGGAGGAATAACAACTTTAATTTCCCAGACTTAAAAAAAAAATGTCTATCATTGAGTATCAGAACCTGGTATTTGTTCAAATTCCTGTATCTGTGTATATAGTTTTCATATCCTCCCTTCCCCCAGGAATTACCTTTCTTAAATACACCTAAGAAATCTGACAATAATATAATGAGCTAACCCAGTGACTATCTACTAAACCAAGAAACCTAAAATAAGTAAAATCTGTAAGGTTTATTCAGACGTCTCCATATAGCCTTCAGGGATGTGTAGAGACTCCCCTTATATCCAAGGATATATAGACAAGGGTAGATATATTTATAATAACATCCTCATGTGTATAACTTTGTACAGCTGAAATTTACAGAGTAGTTTAAGCAAATGTCTTGTTTGGTCTTTATAAGAATTCTTGCTGAGTTTAATTTTTCCTATATTTTATAATAAAATAGGCTTAGAGAAGTTTATTAACTTCCAAATGAAGGATCTGTAATTGAGATCGAGTATTCTGTCTCCTCACATTTCTTTCCAATAAATCTTGATGCCTCTTTGTTATATTTTTATAAACCGAATAGTGTATCTGAAGTGTAGTGTTAAGAGTCTTAGGTTTGCACCCTGGCTTTACCAGTTACTATCTATGTGATATTGGTCAAGTTACTTAGCTGTGCTTAACCTCAATATTCTTATATACAAAAAGGGAATAATAATACCCAAGTGCTCAAATATGTTGCAAATGCAAAGCACTTAGTACTATATCTTGTAGAATTAAGTGCTCAATACATGTTAGCAATGATCCTGTTATGTGGATATCAGTATTAACTGGCCTCACACTTAATTTTTATTTTCTCCAACATGACTCTGCAACTCCAAGTCTTTTCCTTGGCTTCTAAGCATGTCATGTAAATTCTTGCTTCTCCCTTTTTATGCTGTTTCTCTAACCGTGAATGTTTTTGGCTTATAGATATTTTCAGTGTATACCTTCCTTCTAGATTCTATCCACGTCTCTCTTTCTTAATGATACCTATCCTAATTATTTGACCACACATATCCTTTGTCCAAAAGTCTACCTTGATGTTTCGTCTCCATATCGATGCATATCCTGGTCCTCGTGCTTAAAATGCCTTTCTTCTCCTTACCCCAAGTTGAAACTTAAGACTGAATTCAAATGCAACTTCTTTGGTGAAACCTTGCTTAACTGTCCCTGAGAAACAGAAACTTCTGTATAATTTTTTCTATATCCCAACATCTAACACAGAACCCAGAATATAAACATCACAAAATAACTGTTACAGAAGTAAATCATTTCTGCTTTCTTTTATCTCATGTGATATTGATACTTCGGACTACAAAACTTAGCACATTTTAGATGGTATAACTAAAAAAATATTTGATTTAGTGCCAGAAGACTTCAGTTAATGCCCCGATTCGTTTTTGTTTTTTTAAATTGGGGAGCAGTGTGTTTTTCCATGACCCATCAGCTCCAAGTCGAGTAGTTGTTTCAGTCTGGTTGTGGAGGGCACAGCTCAGTGGCCCATGTGGGGATCAAACCGGCAGCCTTTGTGTTGTGAGCACTGCGCTCTAACCAGCTGAGCTTAACCTGCTACCCCAAAGCTCCAACTCATAGTAGCTATGTGATACTGGGCAAGTTACGTAGCTTCTATAAACGTCCATTTTGTCACCTATAAAATGAAAAGCACACCACTTTTAAGAATATTGTGAGAATTATTTAAGATAATGTGTATAAAAGCAGGGTCCATAAGTACAGTTGAAAGAACATGAGCTATGTGTGAATAAGCCAATAAATTAAATAAATGAATAGTGAAATCCAGACCAAATATTCAAGCCTATGGTATAAAACCACATCCAAAAGCAGTGATGAAATGCATGTGTATAAATGCAATAATGTAATGATACTGTTATATATATATATATATATATATATATATGTAAAGTGTAGCATAGAAGTCTTTCAAGCAATCCTTTGAATTTATTTTGTATCAGGCAAACAGTAATTATTTGCCTAGTTTATGTCCACAGACCTTCAATGAGCATTGGGTTTACCTGGGTGCTTAGTAATGCAGAATCTGCCTTAATCATAATTTGCATTTTAACAAGATCCTTCAGTGATTCATATGCACATTAAAACTTGAGAAGCACTGATTTAGAATGATGAAAGATCAGAAGAGAAGGACAAGGGCCGGCCGAGTGGCTCAGTTGGTTAAGAGCTCGCTCAAGAGTTTGAGCTCTGAGCAACAGCGGTTCGATTCCAGCCCGAGCTGAGCAGCCGCTGAGCTGCCAACAGGTAGCAGGATGGCTCAGCTAAAAAAAAAAAAAAAGAAGAAGAGAAGGACATTTTTTTTAGCTGGAAGATCAAGGACAATTTGACAGAGGTAATATTTTGCCAAACTTTGAAGGATAAATAACATTTTGTATATGTAGGATGGAGGGAGTACCTCCGTGTGCAAGGGACTGCATATGAGGAAGTCTCTGACTCCAAGAAATGATCTAAGAAAGAGATTTAAAAATTTCATTGTATGTAATAAATGTAATAAAAGTATGGTTCAAAGGAGGAAGTGGTTAATTGTGCAGAAAGGGATCAAGGAAGTCTTCAGGGACAGATAAAGGATAAGTAGGAGTTCTTCAAATTGAAAAGCTGGAAGAACATTCACTTAAGAACTACGCAAGTAAAATAATGGGTGGAGGCAGTCCCTGTAGCTTATACTTCTCAGTTTTCACAGACCTAAACAATGCTGATTTAGACCATGAGCTCTTTTGGTTAGAACTGTGCTTTATTCCTATTATTATACCCACTGCCTAAAACAGAGCCTGGCACATATCAGGAACTCAGTAAATGTTTGATGAATGAATGACTACATGATACCTTTTGATTAAGATAAAGGTGTTGTGCTACTAGAACTGAAGCCAACACTAATTTAACAGAAATTCAACAGTTGGAAAGGGCATGAACAGAGACAACTAAGCAAGAAAGATGATCTCAGCCACGCAGTAGCCATTTCCCATCATATTTTTCTACCTCTAAATATCTTTGTATCTATATTGGAACACTCATTTTTCCTCCAAATCTTAAAGGAAAACTTTCTTGCTTTCCTAGGATAAGCCTCTACCAGTGCTTTTACTCTTATTTTCGTATCTCTCTGCTTCGTTTGGAACCTTTCTATTCTCCATTTTTCTCTCTAGCATTTTCTACTTCTCCTCTGGTTTCTTCCCTCTCTGCCATCACTCCCAGGTCCCTTCTCATGGACAGAATTTTTAATTAAATCTATTACTTCCCTTTTTCCTTATTTTCACAACTAAACTATCTGTTATTTCCTGTTTCCTCAGCATCCAGCAATCTCTACCACTCCGCTGGAACTTCACTTGTTCCCTATCATCTACAGAAGTATTTTTGGCAGTGTTTCCCTAAAGGGAAAGGTTCCATGACAACTTTAGTTTTGGTAAATAATTTTTTAGCAAAGTTAATCAAGTTTCCTTAATGCAGAACACCCAGAGTCTTTAATATGCCAATATTAGTTCTGAAACTCCAAGTAGGCATTGTAGTATGCAGGTTTGCAAACTTAGTGAACACTAAAAGTCTTCTGTGGAGGGCCTCTGGTACGTCCCAGATTGCACAGAACACACATAAAGAAACACTTGCCTATAAAATAAAAGACTAGTTGGGGATTTTTGCCTAATATTTAGTCCTCTTAACAGTTTGTCCCCATCCTGTCTTCCACAACTTTTGGAGATAAAATCTGTGCCTATCATAAGCCTTGGGCTTCCATGCCTTTGTGCCTGCCATTTCTTTTCTTAGAAATGATTTCTCATTACTTCTCTGCTCAGCCATCTGTCCCTCATAACCAAATTCAGGTTCTACCTCCACGTAGCATTCCTGACCACCTCTCTTGATAGCTTAGGCCTCTTTACTCCTATGGCACCTATCACCAGTTGGAAATATGCATTGTTTACCTACAGAAGAGTGTGTTTTTCAGTACTAATAGGGTTTTGTATCACATCTTATCTTAGATTTTTTTTATTGAGATAAAGTCACATACCATGAACTTCACCTTTTTAAAGCCTACAATACAGTGGTTTTTGGTTTATTCACAAAGCTGTGCAATCATCACCACTATCTAATCCTAGAACATTTTCATCACTCTAAAAAGAAACCCCATAACCATGTACCCATTTTCAGTCACTCTCTATTCCCCCACTTGCCTCCCACTAATTTACAGCTCTGTAGGCTTGCCTATTCTGGATATTTCATATAAATGGGATAATACAGCATGTGACCTTTTGTGCTTGCCTTCTTATGCTCAGTATGTTTTTAAGGTTCATCCATGTTGCAGCATGAATCAGTAACTTATTTCTTTTTCTAACTGACTAATACTCCATTGTTTAAATATACTATTAGATTTTAAACTCCTCAAAGTATCTCACTTCTTCTTTTTTTTTAAGATTTTTATTGGGGAATTGGGGGAAGGGGAACAGACTAGTTGCTATCCTTTTTTTCTGTTCTTCAGTCTAGTTGTGGAGGACGTTGCTTCCTGGCCCAAGTTGGCACCATCATTGCGCTCTTCCCGGGCGAGGCAGATCAGTCACCGGCTTCTGGATGGCCACTCACAGCGGCTGCTGGCCGCTCACGCTGGCTGCTGGCCACACACAGTAACCTATGGCAACCCACTGCAGCAGGGCTGCAGCCTACGCTGTCACCGGGGACTCACGGCAGCCCAGCTCCAGGTTGAGCTATTGTTCAGCATCTTAGCTGTGGAGGGCAGTGTCACTGGCCCTCATATGTGGGATCCAAACTGGGGCCCTCTGGCATCCCAAGCGAGTTCTTAACCATCGCGCCACTCGGCCGGCCCTCTGAAGGTAGTTTTTAAAACAATCATCTCCAAAATGTTTTGGGCAATGGCAGCTTCACTGGACCAAGTGTCTNCAGCATCTTAGCTGTGGAGGGCAGTGTCACTGGCCCTCATATGTGGGATCCAAACTGGGGCCCTCTGGCATCCCAAGCCAGCTCTTAACCAACGCGCCACTCGGCTGGCCCAAGTATCTCACTTCTTTATATCACTCTCGGCATTATAGAAATAAGTAACCCATCAATATTTATTGATGGTTTACTTGATTAATGTTGAAAATGAAGGAGGTACTCAAGTGAAAATTAATGTTTGTGATATAGTTCCTCTTGCCAAAGGCTAGAAACTTGACTGTAGTCTCTCCCACACTTTCTCAAATTCAGTTGGCCAATAAAATTATTTCAGAACAGCTCCAGAAAAACTATATAATTATTCTTCCCTCTCTACTGACGCTGCCTGAGTTCAAGTCCTTACCATTTCTCATCTATACTCTTTACAGTTGCCTCCTGACCACACTCCCTGTTTAAATTTCTCCCCTCTTAAGTCAATCCTCCATGGTGCAGCTAAGATTATGTTTCCACAATTCAAATCTAATTTGGTATATTTGCTTTATTAAAAGTCTTTAATATCACTTCTTGATTTAAGCTATATGAAGCTATTTGCCCTTCCATTAATTCTTACAACCAGCACACATTTTTTGGTTGCCTACTATGGCCCATACTCTTATTATAAGTATTTGGGATATATGTTCAAAACAAAACTACAACAAAAACACTTCGTTCCTGCCACCATAGAACTTATAGACATTAACAAAGTAATTACACAATATAAAAAATATATTATTTTTTCCAAAGATTAGTAACTCTTAAATCCATTTATATTTATTATCTTTACATTTTCTTACTTAGAAAATGACAAGAATATTATACATAGTGTAGTAAGAAGGAATTAATTTAAAGTTAGTGTTTTTTTAATTCTGGATACCTAAGAGTTGACAACCAAGCCAGCTGGTTCTTACTTGGTTTAACTTAAGACAGCTGTGTGCCTGGGGTGATTTGGCATCGTTACTGTTTTTTCACATGCTTTATTTGTTAGCTTGCTAACATGCTAGGTTAACTACCAATTTTTTGGACTACTTTGTTTTTTTGTACCCACACCTAATTGTGTCTTGAAGGGTCATATTGGGGGATGTGTCAAACTGCTGTTCCTGGCCTTCCTACAAAATTGTAAGCAAAAGGTGCATTTTTGAGGTTCAGCATCCATGCTATGACTAACTGCTAAACATGTACAATTCTTTATCACAGCATTCCTTAGTACTATAATTTCTGTATCCTTTTTGGTTTAAATTAAGGACTTTAAGTGTAGTCCTTTCTACAGGTCAGGAAACAGTTGCTAAGGTCCTTTCCTGCCTCATAATTCCAAAACCTTTAATGTCACTGCTGTACTAATGACTTCCTGATCTAAATCTTCCTCTTCTTAAATCAAGAAAAGCACTCTTTTTACCTATTGGAAATGGAATTTTAGTTAAACTTGAACTCTTTCATTTTCAACTGAGGTTAAGACAAAGAAGCAGAAAGTAATTTTGAAAGAATATTTTAATTCCAAGATTCTATGACAGCATCTACACGGACTATTTTTAAACTTGAAGTACTTGCAAAAGTACTTGCATTTTATCTCTAGCTGAATAAACGCCTTTATAAAAGGATCATATAATGTTAAGCCTGGAAAGAACTTTGAATAGGAAACTGGAGAGCAGAAGACATTAATGATTTGCTGTATTAATTAGTAGCTAAGCTAGGACTTGGCTTCAGAATGCACACTTTATTATAATTAGTTGCAGGAGTTGTCACAACCAGAGCAAGATGTGACTCATTAATTCATCCACACTCATTGATTGAAGTTTAAGCCAAAATTTTAATGGCTGTTCTCAAAAGCTAAACCTAAAATTTAGTTTAAAAATAGGATTTCTTTATACTGTATATGATCTCCAGAGAAAATATGTGTGTTAAGAATGTTCTGGTTTGCTGTGGCTGAAATTACTTTCTAAAGTACCACTCCAGTCATGTGACTTCTAGTTAACCACATAAAATCAAGGTTGTTTACTAGTACATGTTGTCTAGTCCTGCAAATGTGTTTTTTCTTCTTAATTCCTGTTTGACCTCAAATAAGTCCTTCACTATTCCCAAATTTTTTTGCAGAAAATGTGACATTAGTACTGTTGTGATTATCTGTAAACTTAAGCTACTGTACAGAGACTATGAATGGAATTTATTTTGTAATGTGGGTAACTGAATCTCTTCATCTTTTTTTAGAGCTGACCTAAAAAAAAACAAAAAACCTTTTATTTTTGTCAGAACTATAAAGATGAATGATATAATTATATAAAGAAAGAGTTAGCCGGGCCGGCCGAGTGGCGAGATGGTTAAGAGCTCGCTTGGGGTGCCAGAGGACACCGGTTCGGATCCCACATATGAGGGCAAGTGACACTGCCCTCTACAGCTAAGATGCTGATCAACAGCTCAACCTGGAGCTGGGCTGCCGTGAGTTGCTGGCGACGGCATAGGCTGCAGTCCCT
>NW_017731557.1:532838-549435 GCF_001890085.2 Hipposideros armiger
ACTAGACTGAAGAACAAAATGACAGCAACTTGTCTGTTCCCCTTCCCCTAATTCCCCAGCACTGTTCCCATCCCCCCAATTACCCAATAAAAATCTTAAAAAAAAAAAAGAAAGAGTTAGCTGAAATAACAGGGAACTTTTACTAGTCACATTTACCTATAGCTAAGCATTCATATATGAAGGACTTAGCATAGATATTTCGTGAGTTAAATGAAAGAGTATGTAGGCCGGCCAAATGGCTCGCTGGTTAAGAGTTGGCTTGGGAGTGCAAGCTCTGAGCAGCAGGACCACTGGTTTGGATCCCACATGAGCCAGTGACGCCGTGCCCTCTACAGCTAAGATGATGAACAACAGCTCGACCTGGAGCTGGGCTGCCATGAGTCGCCGGTGACAGCGTAGGCTGCAGTGGACTGCTGTAAGCTACTGTGAGTGGCCCGCAGCCCACGTGAGCGGCTGGCAGCCGGAGTGAGCTGTCGTGAGCCGCCATGAGCGGCCATCCAATGGCTGGCAACCGATCTGCCTCACCCAGGAAGAGCGCAATGATAATACCAACATGGGCCAGTGAAGCAGAGTCCTCCACAACTAGACTGAAGAACAAAAGGACAGCAACTTGTCTGTTCCCCTTCCCCCAATTCCCCAATAAAATCTTTAATTAAAAAAAAATATGTGAATAAATACATTAGAAAGTAATGTATAGTTTCCTTTAGGGAATAAGTTATGTCTAGTGGTTTTTATGTATACCTGTGTAATGCTTTTAAAAAGAATCTATATGATCACATTGTTCTGAAGCACACAATGTACATAATAATGAAGGGAATCCAAAATGTTATCGTGTATTCTATTTTGTATATATCTTCTATTTTGTATATACTATTTAAGATTTAAAGTTATTGTTATCAGTCTAGATTCTGGTACCACTCCAGCTAATTAATTGCGAAAGTTTTCATATGTCTTCACCTCTCTCATCTTTCCTTTTCTTGTTTTAAAATAAAAGATAATATTTATAGGTCTCTAATTTTAAAATATGAAGACTGTATGCAATAGAGGATCTTCAAATGATAATTGTTTTAGTTGAATGTACGCTCATATTGGTTCACACATTTTACCTTGGATTATAGTTTTGTCCTCTTTTTTCCTCAGAGCTCAGTGGTTCAATAGGAGCCCCAGATGTCAAATTAAACCTTGGTGGAGATTTTATCAAAGAATCTACAGCGACTACATTTCTGAGACAGAGAGGATATGGCTGGTTGTTGGAAGTCGAAGACGATGATCCTGACGATAACAAGCCCCTCTTGTATGTAAAAATAGTAATGTATAGTTTCTGGTTTTTCAAGCTAGTCTGTGGGATCATTACAATTTTTCATTGTTATTTAAAGATAAGTATGGAAAATCTTAACCTTTTTGGTCAAAATTTTAGCTGTTTTCAATTTTACTAGTAATTTAAAAAGCTGAAATAATGAGAGACTATTTTAACCTATTAAATGGCAAAAATTAAAAGAATCATAACGTGCACACGCACATACAGACACACATACTACATCCCCCACCCCCCAAACTGTTCAAACTGTTAGGGTTTACCTCAAGTAAACATGCAATCCAAAAAAGCAGAATGCTTGGGTATTTGCTGTGGAAATTCAGTGTAAGACAAATCAAGACTGGTGGCAGTATGGCTCAGCTAAAAAACAAAAACAAGACAAATCAAGACTTCCAAAAACATTACCACTCCACAGTCTCTCTCATATAGAAATTCTAGAGCTACCACTGAGAGGACTGTAGGGAGACTTTCATTTTTTTTAAAGTGACGATGTATCACTTGGAAAAAAAGTAAAGAATTTAACAATTTTGGAAAGAGGAGCGTAGAGCTTTGTAAAATCAAGATATTACCAAGTTGTTCTCTGTAGTAATTATTGGTAGATGAAGTGCTAAAACATCCTACTTCTGTGTTAATATACCATATTTCATCAAATCTAAAACATGGATTATAAGATGCATTTATTTTACATTTATCAATAAGAAAGAAAAAATACTTAAGACTGCATAAAGCTAGGACATCAAAGGGCTATCTTCTTAGTGTGATAACTTAGTGTGATAAGTGATAAATTACCATACAAAAGAGACACCAGAGGGTCGGCTGAGTGGCACATTGATTAAGAGCTGAGTTGGGACACCAGAGGGCCCTGGTTCGGATCCCAAATATGAGGGCCAGTGACACTGCCCTCTACAGCTAAGATGCTGAACAACAGCTCAACTTGGAGCTGGGCTGCCATGAGTCCCTGGGGAGGCGTAGACTGCAGCCCCTGCTGCAGTGGGTTGCCATGGGCTACCGTGTGTAGCCAGCAGCCAGCGTGAGCGGCCAGCAACTGCATTGAGCAGCCATCCAGAAGCCGGCGACTGATTTGCCTCACCCGGGAAGAGCACAATGATGGTGCCAACTTGAGCCAATGAAGCAATGTCCTCCACAACTAGACTGAAGAACAAAAAATGACAGCAACTTGTCTGTTCCCCTTCCCCCAATTCCCCAGCACTGTTCCCATCCCTTAATTCCCCAATAAAAATCTTTAAAAAAAAAAGAGACACCAGTGAAGTTTACTTGTCTCAATTTGGCACTAGGTGAGGTGTTGGAAGAAAAATTTCCCCTGAGAATGTAAACCCCACACCAGTGCTCATACAGGATTGTAGTCTGAATTATCGGTATGGTCCAAAAAAGTCAAGCAGAGAATTTTATTTAAAGTTGTCCCAAATTGGTAGTGCCCCCAGGAGACTGGAAAAAGGAAAGGCAGATCTTGGAAGCACTTGGCTTCACTTCAGGCTGACAACAATTGTAAGACACCAGCAATTGTGAGATGCAGCCCAACTTTAGAGATTGAAATGTTGAAAATGTATACCTTGGAATCAGTGAAATACAGTACTTTAAATGCAAATGTTTTGTTGACTTATGGAAGTTATACCATTATATTTAAACTTAAATTCTACTGCAGCTGTCTCAATATTCAGAAGTGTGTTCCTTTTAAGAATTTTTATTTTACAATTATAGGGAGGAATTGGATATCGATCTAAAGGACATTTACTACAAAATCCGATGTGTTTTGATGCCAATGCCATCACTTGGTTTTAATAGACAAGTGGTGAGAGACAATCCTGACTTTTGGGGTCCTCTGGCTGTTGTTCTTTTCTTTTCCATGATATCATTATATGGACAGTTCAGGGTAAGTATATTTTACTTTACACAAATTCTAAATATTTTAAGAGTTTTGAAATTAAAGATAGCCAAATATTAACTATAACACTGCATTGTATTTGAGAAATGCTTTACCCTTACCCATTATTTCTCACTTGTTCATCCCTGGAACTATTAATTAAATATGTGGGGAATGCCTTAGATTAATGCGCTCCAAAATTTTCCATATCATCATTCACATAGAAAGTATTAATATTTGTATAGCAACTAGGGTAAATGGATGGAACTTCTCCCAGTGGACCACAAGTGACCAAAAGGGCTGCCCATGCCCTTTCTGATTTCCCCAAGGAATAAAGAGTTTGAAACATAAAACTCATAGCTATGTTCTTACCTTTTATTCCTTTTTAGTTCTGTTTTTTAAAATAAACATTTTAATAAATGACAAGGATTCCATTAATATTAGTTTTCATATAATACTTTGTCCTACTCTCAGTGTTTTTATCATCAAAACACAACATACACACGACTCGCTCATCCTTAGTTTAAGGCTTTAGGGGAGTAAAGAATAACTCTACCACAGAGTAATTTGGAATTGAATAATTTCCTGTTACTGCTATAACAAATATACACAAGTTTAGTGGCTTAAAACAATGCAAATGGATTCTTGCATTTCTGGAAGTCAGAAATCCAGAATCAGTGTGAAAGGGCTAAGATGAAAATGTCAGCAGGACTGGTTCCTCTGGAGGCTCTAGGGAAGAACCTGTTGCTTGCCTTCTTTCCATGTCTAGAGATTGCCAGCGTTCCTTGGCTTCTGGCTGCATCACTGCAATCTCTGTTTTCATGAAGGTCATATTGCCTCCTTCTCTACTGTAGTCAAGTCTCTCTCTACCTCCGTTTTTCAAGGACAGTTTGATTACGTGTAGTGCTCACCCAGATAATCCAGAATAATCTTCCCATAGCAAGATCCTGTTCTATTTATTTTAGCTCAGTAGTTTGTATCAGGTATTCTGTTGAAAGTGTAAGAACCACTGAAGAAGTTGAATGGGGTCTCTGGTCTCCTACCAATCCTTCTTCTAGAATATCTCTAATTTTATTTATTTTGTATAATCTTCCATTTGAATAAAGGGTTCTAAGGCTAAAAACAGAAGATTACTATCTCCATAGAGTGTTGCTCAGTTTGGCTTTGCTTGATGTTTTCTTAGGACCGGATTGGGGTCAAGAATATTTCTGTGGTATTTTTGTTAATACCACAGAAGTGATGTGCCCTTCTCTACATACAATCAGGGATTACATGATATTGATGTCTTATTACCGGTACTGTTAATGTTAATTACTTGGTTAGGTGATGGGGTAGTGTCTGCCCAACTCCCCCACTGTGAAGTTGCTGTTTTTACCTTTTCGAGTAATACATATCTTACAGAGATACTTTGTGACTCTGCAAACATCCTGTTTCTCATTAAACATTAGCCCACCAATTTTAGCTTCTATTGATGGATTTTACATGCAACAATAATTACTCTATTGTTTACTGAATGGTGATTTTCTATTTTCCTCATTTCTTCTACATGTATTAATTGGTATTCTCGATGGCACATCTGTCCCTTCCTTGCCATTACTTATTCATTTATTTATGTCAGTATGGACTCATGGATATTTATTTTATTTTCTGGATTATAATCCAATACTATCATCATTTATTTTATTGCTCAGATTGTTGCAGCTTTAGCCATGGGCGCTCATTCAGGTTAGCTTCTGTATCCTTTCAACATATTCCCATCCTTTTTTTAGCACTTCCTTTCCCTCTGATGCCAAAAAGTGTTCTGGGCGTACGTTTTATTTTAAACTGCCTCAGCCCTGGATCAACCATTTCCCTAAGGAATCCGAATTCCTTTTATTGCAGAACGATATTTAGAAACCAGAATCTAGACAGTATGTATGTTTATGTAGCTGCTGGGGTATCATCATTTCTGGATGCTCCAAGCAGACAGAACTTGGAAATATATGCATGTATCATCATTATACTAAGTCTCAGAAGTTAAAATTATCTGAAATGTCTCCCATATTCTATTACTTGGTTAAATGTATAATCAGTATAAATTTTAAAGACATCCTGAGAAGACTGGTAGCTTGTTTCAGGGATAAATTTTCCTTGCAGGATGCTGTAAACCAAGGGATTGAGAGTAAACATAAACACTTTGTTCTTTTTTTTTTAATTAAAGTTTTTGGGGTGATAATTGTTAGCAAAATTACATAAATTTCAGGTGTACAATTCTGTCATACATCATCTGTATATTACATTATGTGTTCACCACCTTTGTTCTCTTTTTACATAATCATAGATCTCAAAATACTGAGGTTTCCTTAGGCAATTGATCATTGCTAAATGTTCAATTTGGATATAAAATTGCATTACACATTGTGTTCTTATTAAGTTTTGGAAAGATACCTGGGAACGCAAACAAACTCTTTATGACCTGAAATTGGTTATACTAAAGTATCTTATATGGCAGAGAATGGGTTCCTGGGAAATTATCAGCTTATTTGGTAAAAAGATATTAATTGCATGAATTTTTTTCCCCTTAAGGTGGTCTCCTGGATTATAACCATTTGGATATTTGGTTCACTAACGATTTTCTTACTGGCCAGAGTTCTTGGTGGAGAAGTAAGTGGTTAATTTTGAAAATAGCCTTTGTTTTTTATGGTAAGCTTTGTATTTGATACTGTAGATACCATCAATAGCTATATTCGTCATAATGGTTCTTGTCCTAGAATTGCTCTTATGTTACACTACTTTCTCTAAGATGATCAACATATTAGTACTGTGCATAGTCAGTGAATGTTCTAAGAAATGAAGCAGAAAGAAGAAAAGATCCCATCCCATTCATAAGTAGTTTACAGCTTTTTAGGGAAGCATGCAATTTATTCTCTGTTACAGCAATTCTCAAACTTTTTGAGAGTCCCCAAAAGGATTTCTTTATGTGGGTTATAATTACCAATATTTACCATGTTAGAAATTAAAGTAAAAATTTTAAATATATATTCATTTAAAACTAAAAAGCCAAATACATTTTAACATAAATAATACATTTTAAAGAAAAATAACTTTTCAAAACAAAAAAATTACTAAGAAGAAGGGCATTGTTTTACATTTTGCAAGTAGATCCCCCTTATCTGGGGTTTCACTTTCTGCAGTTTCAGATACCTATGATTAACCACCATCCAAAAATATTAAATGGAAAATTCCAGAAATAAACAAGGCATAAGTTTCAAATTGTTTGCCATTCTAAACAGTATGATGAAATATTGTGCCATCCTGTGCAGGATGTGATTCATCCCTTTGTTTAGTATCCATGCTGTATTCACCTACCTGTCACTTAGTAGCACTCTAGGTTATCAGATTAGTTATCAGAGAGAGAGACCACATTCACATAACTTTCATTATAGTATATTATTATAATTTTTCTGTTTTATTATTATAATAGTTACTGTTGTTAATCTTTTACCTAATTTATAAATTAAACTTTATCATGGCAGTATGGATAGAAGAAACATAGTATAGGTATATGACAATTTGAAATATAAGGGGTATAATACATTATGATTTCTCTATTGTCACATTTATGTAACTACAAATAATTTATGATATTAAATAGTGATCAAAATGAGTATCTTGATTTCTATGATATTTATTTTAAAATTTTAAAATTCACAGGTTGCATATGGCCAAGTTCTTGGAGTTATAGGATATTCATTACTTCCTCTCATTGTAATAGCCCCTATACTTTTGGTGGTTGGATCATTTGAAGTGGTATCTACACTTATAAAAGTAAGTAGTGTATGTTATAAAAAGTAGTTAACTGTTTTCCAATAACAAAAGTATAACAGTCCTCTGGTTAAGAATATTGTAGTCTATAACTATTTATCAAACAATTGGTAGAATTTTGGAGCAAGGACCTTACTCACTGATTTTATCAATTGTATTTTTTTTATTTTCCCCTTTTAATCATCAGAAATCATGAATGTATGTCTAGGGGTGAATAAAAACAAAGAGCAAATCAGGCCTCCAGATATTTTTCTGAATGTTGAATTTTTCTTCTCTGTGCTTATAATACAAGTTTATCTGACTTAGATTTTATGGGAAATATTTAAAAGTCCACTGGACATTTATTTAATAACTGTTACTCCTATTTGAATAATTACCTCAAATATGATAGACATGTTTGATAAGTTGGCTTTTTTATATTGCAGCGGTAAGGACTTCTTTATCCTGTATTAAATTTAAATTTACATTAACATTTGTCCCCATTTTAAACAATTACTGATAATATTAAGTATTAATAATCAGTAGTGATATAACTTAAATTTTGCATTTACTAATTTTGAACAACTTTGGGAAATAAATGACTGCTTTAGCATGTGTATGTATGTTACACACTGAATGTATTTTTTTTTTATTATGGAAAACAGAACTTTTTAAGACCACTACTTTCAGAACTACCACTATGTAGCTTCCACACTAAAGTATTTGTTTTTAAGTAGAGCTGTTTAATTTTTATGACATTTGGTTTTTTTTAAAGTTCATTATTACTCCAGTATAAAAGAAATGATTCCATTTAGAATTGGGTAACTACAAGCTAATCCTGACATATGAGCCTTTCGTATTGAGAAGAATGTGCATTTTGGAACCAGTCAGTTCTGAATTCAAATCCTGGTTCTGCCATTAACTTGCTGTCTGCCTTGGGGAGATTTCTTGCCCTCCTCTTCAAAATGGGAATCTCAACAACAACTGTTTTCTTTCCTCCACATTCTAATCCTAAAAAATTTTTTTATCACCATTATTAGCACTTAGTTTAAAAGTCTTGCAGTGCAGGAGCTAGCCCCATGCTGGCATTTAATTACCTAGCCTTAGTGAACATTCCACTTTACTGAATCATTCAGGATCACATCCTGCTTGTGTATTTTTTGTTGTTTTTTTTTTAACTTGGGTTAAAGCCTGTTTGAATACTGCTGGGACTACACCCAAAATTGCTAAAACTGTCATGCAATCATCTTTAGTCATCGAGTTCAACTGGAAATTGGTCTTCAGCATTCATATGCAACATATGAATGTGTTATAATAAAATGGAAAAGTCTTATTTATATCATTAAAAATTCAGGATGAAATTGTTTTTAAGCTTCAGATGTTTTTTGCCAAAATTTTTTCCTAATCGCTTAATCTTCTGTGTGTAGTGAGCTATTATACATGTTTCTTGTTTCAGTCCAAGGTTAGTTGAAACTGTATTGCGTAACTCATCATTTAACTCTAGCACTAGAATACAGTTTAATCTACAATCATTAATTTCTTAAACATTAAATCTATCATTCTTACTGATGTTTAACCATTTATTTACAACAAAAAAATTGAACCATGACATACAAATGCAATTTGGTCATAATTTTATTGCATATATATCCCTATACTTTTCTGTAAGCTTAAAATATTTTGTAGGGGTTTTTTTAGTTTAAAAAGCATGGTAGAAGGTTGGACCATCTCAAATACATTTTCAACCAGTTTGCCAATATTTACTTTTTACTTTGTATTAGTGACTCTCAACTGAGGGCAGTTTTGCAACCCCCCAAAGGCATTTGGCAACATCTGGATACTTTTCTGGGTGTCACAAATTGGAGATGAGAGTGGAATGTTACTAGTATTAGTCAGTAGAGGCCAGGAGGACTGCTAAGCATCCTACAATGCCTAGGACAGCTTCCCACAACAATTATCCAACCCCAAATGTGAATAGTGCAAGTTGAGAAAACCTGCTCTGTGCCAAGTCTGTTTCTGTCATAGTTTCCCTGATTTCTACCCTTGAAGGTCTTCCTTTCATTTTCTGTAAAATGGCTTCAATGACTGTATCAGTAAGTACTTACATAAATTTCCAGTGGAAATAATTTAAAATGAGGTATGTATATAATCAGAAAACCACAGTATATTTTTTTAAACTCTTGACCAAAATGTTATGTGTTTTCCTCTTTTTATTTAACTCTATATTTTTATTTATTCCTGGGAAAGCGCTGTGATACTTAATAAACATTTTGTCAAAATTTTCACTTAATCTGTTTTCCTACTTCTTAGAAGAAAATAAAGGAAAACATTTCTACTATGTAAGAATCAAGTAGTTTTCCTTCAGCAGTCAAATTTGTTTCAGCAGTTTGGCCCAATAATAGTTTTTCCAAAAGTTGGCTTATCTTAAATCACCAGGGACACTTGTTAGAAAGATTATTAACTAGATCCTTTTCTTAGAATTTCTGATTCATCAGAACTAGAGCGAACCCCAGAATTCTCTTTTTACTAGGCACCCCAGGTGATTCTTTTGATTAGACAAGTTTGATAACAAAACACTTCATTTGCAGAAGTCAAGGAGCAGAGCAAGGAGTAACATTCTTCATAAGCTTTAAACATTCTCAATAAGTTTTTTTTACTGTGCACAATTGGTTGTTTTAAGCAATATTATAAATATTATTTTTATTCTTTCATACCCAGATGTTAATTAACTTGCTAATATGCTGTCCTTTTTCTTTTTTGTTTGTTTTTTAAAGCTGTTTGGTGTGTTTTGGGCTGCCTACAGTGCTGCTTCATTGTTAGTGGGTGAAGAATTCAAGACCAAAAAGCCTCTTCTGATTTATCCAATCTTTTTATTATACATTTATTTTTTGTCCTTATATACGGGGGTGTGATCTAAGTCATATGTGAGTAGAAAAAGACAATGTTACATTTGTGCGAATGCTGGGAATTCTTGCTGAAGGGATTGAAGAAAACCCATTGCTGGTAAAATTTTACATGTTCCAGATGTAATGACAGGTTTAAAGTTTTTTTAAAACCAATATTTTTTGTATTTAATTAAGCAATTGCAATTTTCTGGATTTTTTTTGGTCAGAATTCTAAATTCTGTTTGATTCTTTATATTCCAGTAAATAAAATATAAAAGCATTGTGTTTTTAAGATTGTGTTAATATTCACCTAAATACCTGTGCCAAAAACACTTGGAATGGTAATTATACTTCACTTAAAGCGTAAAAATGACAACATCCTGATAATCTAAAAGTGCAGTTTCTTTATTAAAGGGTTTTCTCCTGCATTACAGATCCTGTAGATATATATTTATATTTATACATATATATTTATGAAATAATCCTTATTATTCACAAAATATATTTATGAATAGCCGAAAAATTAAGATATTTTAAATCTGATGCTTAAACCTTCTTTAATTTGGCCATTAATCTTCTTATTTATAAATTTAAATTTGTTTTTTAATTGTATATAATTTTTTAAATCTTACACATACTTCAATATGTCCTTGTTAAGAATTCATAACAGCTAATACTAATTTTAACAGTTGATATAGATTTAGTTTGGGTGTGCTTTTAAAAACCATTTTTTAATATCTAAACATCTAATTTAAAGTTCTGTTTATCTTTCTGACCAAACGAGCAAAAGATATAATGGATATGGCATTCATTAAAATTGTCAATATGTAGAAAAGCAGTAATATTTATAGCATCAGTAAATATTTCTTAAGTGGTACTCCTAAGTCATAAAAGTTGCTGGAAAGAGACCTTTAAAATCTTTGGTCCTGATCAATGTTATATGAAATAGAAAAAAATAAAATGCTTCCCAGCTGTGTGTTTTGTTTTATAACATCTTGTCCTGTATTACTTGATATTTTAACGAGTATCAAGTACTCTAACAAATGTACTGTACTTGCTAAGGGAAATAGTAAGAAATTTTAGCTATTGAAATTTTTATTGCAGATAATTTCATAGACTATATATGTACCTTTAATTAATATTACTTTGTAAAGTAGATAAAATATTTACGTTCATAAAACAGCAAATGCCTAATAACTAGTAGCAAATTATTATATTATCCTTTCTGGTCTCAGCTGAAGAGTTAACTGCTGTCCGTAATATGATAACATGGCCATCTCTTGGTGTGTATTCCTTTAGCAACCTTATCCATCAGGAAATATCCAGCAGCTCTGAAACAAGCCTATAAATTAAATTAGCAAGATGTCAAGCCCATCTCTCTTCCTTTTACCCTCTCCACTGCCAAAAAAGAAAGGGAAATCTTATTTTAAGCTGCAGGAAAAGTGTGGAGCTACTGTTAAGCCAGAATAATGTGGAAAATTGATTATGCTGATTTTTTAAAACAAGTTTAGGAAAACAGATTAGAATAGATTAGCACCAGAGGGATGGAACTTTTAGAACCTAAAATAATATGAAGTAGTGAGGAAGAATCTATAGCTATAGAAGCAGCAGCTGTAAAATAAACATTTGGCACACTTAAGGAGTTCCTGAGGTCAATACTTTGTTACAGTGGATTATTATATTTGATGTTCATAGTGTTGACCCTGGAGTCTTTTCCAAAAAGCTTAGGGGTCCGTGCTAGAGGATAGAATTTTACTAAGCATTAAGTCAAGGCACTTGAAGACCAACTATATAAAAAAATGGTTAAATTTTTTTAAGCTATCATGTTTATTCATAATGATATAAGATAAAATGAGGTATTTGTGTTCAAAGAGGTATTTAAAAATAACATTTAATCTTGGGAACTGACCTGTTTAGGGTATATATAAATACAATTTACAATGTTTTAGGCTCAACTAACATCTTCATATGCTAATGAGCAAAGCAGTTAAAACAGATTCAGATTGAAAACATGATTTGTAAATGTATACAAGATATAGTACTGCTACAGCTAATAATAGTAAGCTGACCATAACAATGTTCTTTTCTTGAATTTTTATATAATATTTTCTAAATCATATTGATTTTTAAATGATGATTTCCAACCTAATTATTAGTTCATTAGTATTTTTAAAGCAACTAGTCGGATAGTCTTTCCTAGTTTTGTGTGTGTGTGTGTGTGTTAGTAATAATAATCCTGTGTGTGTGTGTGTGTGTGTGTGTGTGTTATCAGTAATAATAATCCTGATGAACACTAATCCTCAAAAAAAGGATTGAGACATACTTCTGTTTCAAATTGATTGTAAAATAAATTTTGATTAAAAATCAAAGTCTATATATAATTTTCATTGTATTAAAAAACAGTTTAGGACGATTTGTAAAGTTTTATGAACCATTATTGAATTTGCTTATTTCTAAGGTCTATAAGACAGTTTTATATATAATAATGTATCTGTTTTCAAACATTCCCCAAATGTTAATATACTAATATAGAGTTCTAAATTAGTGAAAATTTTCATTGACTTAAAATGAGGTAGATATTTTTGTTTAAATGTTGTTTAAAATTTAGTCAGTTTCTGTTTTAAATTTTTGATGTAATAAACATTGAATAAAATAATGCTTCTACAAACTAATAAAAACAGAATATTTTTCATATTCATCAAAAATAAGTGAATATTTTAAGATGATTGTTATTTACCTTTATTAAAGTATTTTTTTAGTCAGTTTTAAAATTTAGGGTATGGTGACACATTTGTTAAGGTTTGTTAAAATATCCATACAATTATTTTTATTTGAACAAGTTGTGTTTACTATTTTGTTCTTTTCAACAAAGAACAACAGACACAGGGAGCCATAGGGTATCTCAGAGTGTTAAAAAGAACTTATTATAGGATTTAAGCTTGTGTTAATACAATTCTTATTGCATGGCATGGCAGTCGGAAGTAAGTCTTAACAGAGCTAAATATCACCCTCTCACACTCAGCAGTTCTCTGCCCTGATATGTTAGTCACATAAAATAATAGTGCCTTTTATCCTTTTTCATAGATAGTTTCTTTAATTGAACCCTGTATTATATCTTATCCTTTTATTTATTACATTTTAATTTCCCTTTAGAAACTGAATTACAAGTGGTCTGTTCTTCATTTGTACAGTTTTCTGGCAGTAGTTGGAGAATCTTTTGCCACTTTTTAAATATATATCCCAGGGGACGGCTGAGTGGTGCATTGGTTAAGAGCTGGCTTGGGGTGCCAGAGGGCCCCGGTTCGGATCCCACATATGTGGACCAGTGACACTGCCCTCTACAGCTAAGATGCTGAACAACAGCTAAACTTGGAGCTGGGCTGCCGTGAGTCGCTGGTGATGGCGTAGGCTGCAGCCCCTGTGGCAGTGGGTTGCCATGGGCTACCGTATGTAGCCAGCAGCCAGCGTGAGCGGCCAGCAGCCACCGTGAGTGGCCGTCCAGAAGCTGGCAACAGATCTGCCTCGCCCGGGAAGAGCGCAATGATGGTGCCAACTTGGGCCAGTGAAGCAACATCCTCCACAACTAGACTGAAGAACAAAACGACAGCCACTTGTCTGTCCCCCTGCCCCCGAGTTCCCTAGCGCTGTTCCAATTCCCCAATAAAAATCTTTAAAAATAATAATAAATATATATCCCAAAATACGATTTTGACCTCAGTGAAGACTAGACATTCTTACATCTTTGCTCTTGAACTCATGATATTTTCTGAAGAAAGCTGCACTTGTGAATACATTTTCTTTATAACAAATTTGTATAAATTTTCGACCCTGCTGTGTCTAGAGGTAGGTTTCTAATTTGAAATTCTGTTGATGTACTGAGGTTGCACTTTGGAGGTTATTTTAGGGAATGTCAGCATGATTAAGATGGCATTAGTAAAATAATTCCCTTTGTACATTTTATATTAGTAGTTACCCTGGTTTCAACCTTTCTGGTTTTCACCAAGATAATCCATAAGTTTTTAACATTAACAGTATTTAGTTTATAGTTTGCAAATGCTTTAAAAAAAATCCTTAAACATCCCTTCGGAACAGTTCAGTGGAATGTTGATGCTATCACTGAAATTTTGTATAAATATTAATATGAAAAAATATTTTTTATAAAATATTTTGAATTTAACTTGTATTGGGACGTACACAGATTAATAATACTTGGTGGGGCTCGGCTGAGTGGCTCCATTGGTTAAGAGCTCGCTCAAGAGTTTGAGCTCAACAACAGCGGTTTGATTTCCAGCCCGAGCTGAGCAGCCGCTGAGCTGCCAACAGGTGGCAGGATGGCTCAGCTTAAAAAAAATAATACTTGGTGGGGGTGGTTAAGCTTTCCTACCTGAAATAATTTTGTTAAATTAACACTTGGAATATAAGTAAATTAGGTTTACTGAGAATAGAAACCTTGTGGGGGTTTTTTCATCATAATTGTCACTGAGCAATTTTTATTAAAAACCAAACGAAAAAGCTTACCAAAGTAATTACACAGGGTCAAGTGAGATTGCACAGAATGACTGATTATGGGGAAAATCTGTCATCTGGTGATGAAGAGAAAATAATATAAAAGTGGTTTGCTGCTATTCACATAACCACCCTTTGGTGAAGATAAATAATTGAAATTGTACTTTTTTTTTTTTTTGCAAGATTTTTACTGGGGAATTGGGGAAGGGGGACATTGTGTTTTTCCAGGACCCATCAGCTCCAAGTCAAGTTGTCCTTCAATCTTGTGGAGGGTGCAAGCTCAACTCCCAAGTCCAGTCACCACTTTCAATCTAGTTGCGGGGGTTGGGGGTGACAACACAGCCCACCACCCCATGCGGGAATCAAACTGGCAATCTTGTTAAGAGCACGCGCTCTGACCAACTGAGCCATCCAGCCGCCCATTGGCAGCTCAGCTTGGGCGCAGCTCACTGACCCATGCAGGACTTGAACCGGCAACCCTGTTGCTCAGAGCTCACGCTCTAACCAACTGAGCAACCCAGCAAGCCCCGAAATTTTACATTTTTGCTTGATTTTATAATGATCCTACTTGCTTTTGTGGAATTCATTAGTTGCTATGTAGAATATCATTTAAATAGCGCTCACCATTTGATAGTGAAACAACCCATATGTTTTGTAATATAATTATAGTCTCTCCACTTTCTTGTGCCAGGTACTGTGCTAGGTGCAGTGATATGCAAAAAAGGCCACACAGGCACACCCTAACTTGAATGAGCCAGTATTATTGGAGACACAGCCAGTTTGTTTCACAAATTCTGCAACTAGTGCAACAAATGGAGAAAGAGGTCTGATGGCAAAAGAGAGTGCATAATGGAGGAATAAGATGAGAAAAACCTTCCCTGAGGCAATGATGCCTAAACTGAAATCTTAGGGATAAGTATTGGGTTGTCGGAAAAGTCATGACGTTCTATGTTTTTTGTTGCAATAGAAATTAACTAGGCAGAGAGGTCAGAGAAGACTATTTGAGACAGAGGGAATAGCAAGTGAGTAGAAGGAAATGAAAACCCATTTGGTTGAAGTTTAGTAGTTTATGAAATTAAACAGGTAGGTTGACACCATACCATACTTGACATTCTAAACTATGTTTTCTTTGTCAGAGCTTTTGATTAGAAATACCATATCAGAAACATATGCTTTTAATACTAAAGGCCAAGATACACAATACCCAACGTAAATGCATGTACATGTGTCACAAGAGATGTGGCACGTGTCTCTTATAATAGCGCAAAATTGGAAACAGCATGTCCATCAACATAGAGTGGATAAATAGGTATAGGGTAGAATGGAATGCAATGAAAATGAATGGCTAGAGCCATATGCAAAAACATGGAGAATTTCTCAAGTATTACGTTGAGTGAAAAAAGTGGACACCAAAGAACTTGTACTGTGTTACTCTATTTATATGAAGTTCAAACAGGCAAAATGAAGCTATCATGTTTAGGGATACATATGGAGGTGCAAAGTCTTTTCTAAATGGCTTTAACAAAGTACTAACCACAATTCACTGGTATATAGTTTGATCATTTTTAATAAATTTGTACAGTTGTACAACCATCACCACTATCCAACTGCCAGTCATTTTTATAAAAACAAGAAAGTGACCACCGTAAAAGTCAGGTTAGTGGTTACCATTAATGGGGAAGAAAAAGGGTTGTATTTGGTAAGAGTCTTGAGGAAGACTTCTTTCATGGGTGCTTGGTCTGTAATAATTCACTAAGCTATATGTTTTACCTATTTCGCTGTATATGCTGTATATGTATATGTATTAGAATTTTTAAAAATTGTTTTAGGCAGATTACACTTTTAGCATAGTTAAATTCCCACTTCACATCTTACTCTTTTCATGTATTATGCATAGCTATCCTTTGTTACTTAAACTTCATGATCACCTCTTCAGAGAACTCTTCTGAATCCTCTATCCAATTATGTGTCCCAGCTAATCTCTATTGCTTCATTACTTATTTCATTCATAGCACTACTACTCCCTGTAAGTGTCTAGATTTTTTAAATTTTTTTTCCCTCCACTATAATGCATGCTACACTGGAGCAGGGACATTTTCTTTTTTTTTTTTTTAAGATTTTTATTGGGGAATTGGGGGGATGGGAACAGCACTGGGGAATTGGGGGA
Organism: Hipposideros armiger; assembly: GCF_001890085.2. Lineage (NCBI taxonomy): Eukaryota > Metazoa > Chordata > Mammalia > Chiroptera > Hipposideridae > Hipposideros > Hipposideros armiger. The sequence goes on from NW_017731557.1 coordinate 549,377, forward strand.
AGGGGAACAGACAAGTTGCTGTCCTTTTGTTCTTCAGTCTAGTTGTGGAGGATGTTGCT
>NW_017731557.1:555105-560474 GCF_001890085.2 Hipposideros armiger
ACAACAGCAACTTGTCTGTTCCCCTTCCCCCAATTCCCCAGCTCTGTTCCCATCCCCCAATTCCCCAATTAAAAAAAAAAAAAGAAGTGTTACTAATAGTTTGCACTCCATGACCACATTTTTCTTAATTTCCCCCAACGAGAATGCTGATACTGGTAAAGTTGGTGTTTGTCATTTCCATGCATTTTGTTACAATTTTACGATTTACATATATATCCTTAAGCAACATATGTTGGATTGTTTTGTGTTTTAAATTTGTATGTTGATGGTATCTTTCTGCATGTATTCTTCTGCACCCGGCTTCATCTGTGTGGATACAGATGGCTGTAAATTTATTCATTTCCACTGCTGTAGAGAATTTCCTTGAATGAATATAGGATGTATTATTTATCCATTCTCCAGTGGATGGGGCATTTACAATGTAGCTATAAACATTCTTTCTCATAGTGCCTTGTACACACAAGTAACATTTCTCTAAAGGAAATTTTACCTAGGCGTGGAATTACTGAGTCCTAGGTCATGTACTTCTTCTACCTCAATATAAGCTACCAAATCGCTCTCCAAAGTGGGTAAACCAACATGCCCTCTTACCAGAACTTTGGCTTTGTTTCACATCTTTACTAATGCTCAACATTCTCAGTATTTTTAACTTTTGCCAACCTAATTGTATCTCGCTGTGGTTTTAACATCCCTGATTACCAGTGATGTGGAGTACCTGTGAAGTCTGAGCACATCCACTGGATTGCTGGGTGGGATCAGCAGAGCCTGTTTTCATGAGCGCCTGAAAATCCTTGAAGGACTAGATTCATCCTTAGGGAACAGAGAACCAGGCATAGCAAGTTTGGTGCAGTTGCAAACCTTTAGTTTTCTGAGGGAAGAAGCAATTGTGGGTCAAGTCTGTTATTTGGATTTGATTCCCAGGTCAGCACATTCCCTACTCTCCTATTCCCAGGTAGAAAACATGATATGACAAAGTAAAAAACTCAATAAAAATTTTAGGTCATATAGGAAAAACTTCCTTTTCAACCCTGGGAACACTTATATCTTTAAATATTTATGCTAAGAGTGTAGGCCTGGAGCCAGACTGCCCAGGTTCCAGTCTTGGCTATATCACTTAACTGGGAGACTTTTGGTGAGTTTTTTCACTTCTTAGCCTCAGTTTCTTCAAAATGAAAATAATAAAAGTAGTGGCTATTTCAAAAGATTGTAATGATGATTAAATGTTAATATATGTATATACATGTATGTATATGAACACGGAATATAACCTATTGAGTAAAGAACAGGAACACAATGCTAGAGATAGTTAGATAAATAGTTAATCTTTAAAGTAGAAAGCCGTGTAGAAGAAATAATGGAATTAGAAAATCATTTGGCAACCATCATAGTAATAATTATGGATGCTAAAACTAGTGGGTACAAGTTTGAGAATAGCAAGATACCTATTAAGTACAAAGGGCAAACTAATAACTTGACAGCGGAGAAACCTGGCCGATAACACCTTAACCAATGTCAAAGATAATATCACTCATAATGGGACAAACCAATATGATATGCCTCCTGAAGCACTAACAAGAACTCAGCATCACTTCTGTGGTATTTTTGTCAAAGAATATCTTTTTTTTTTTTTTTNCTGCGGCTGCTGGCCGCTCACGCTGGCTGCTGGCTACACACAGTAGCCCATGGCAACCCACTGCAGCAGGGACTGCAGCCTACGCCGTCGCTGGCGACTCAGGGCAGCCCAGCTCCAGGTTGAGCTGTTGTTCAGCATCTTACCTGTGGAGGTCAGTGTCACTGGCCCTCATGTGGGATCTGAACCGGGACCCTCTGGCATCCCAAGCCAGTTCTTAACCATCGCGCCACTCGGCCGGGCCGCAGGGACATTTTCTGACACGTTCATCAGTGTACCCTCAGTACTTCTGTTGAATGAATATATGAACCTGATCACTGAATCCTGAATTCAAATCCAGATCCAGTAAATTTCAAAACTAATAGCCTTAATATTAGTCTTTCATAGAGTGTTAAAGTTAGGCAAAATCTTAGGGATCATCTCATGAATATACTCATACTTCATTATACAAATGAGGAACCTAAGGCCTGAGGAAGGATTACCTAAAGTAACACTGTCGACCTGCAAACACTGTAATACTCCAGGAATAAGAGTCTTAAAACCCCAGTCTGGTGCTCCTTCCATTAAAACATGGAACAAATATGACCAATTAGATAGAAACATAGGCAGTTGCCTTCTACCATAATCCATCACATAATTGAATCATCTTACCTTCTCTATCCTTTTTAATCCATTCTATTCCACTTTTAAAACCCATGGTTAGTTTCAGGCTTGCAAGTACTACACATTAATATTAAATCATTAAGTCTCAAAGGGTTGTGAGGATTAATCAAACTAGTTAATATAAAGCGTTTAGAATTGTCCTAGTTTTCTGTAAACATTAGCTAGCATCATTTGCTATTAAACTGAAGTCTCAGATCGAGGAAGCAGGAGGGTTTCCAGAAATACTCACAATTATATGGGAAGTTAGTATGTGACAGAGGTAGCATTTCAAATCGGTATAAAAAGATGGACTGTTAAATTAGTGGAGATACATCAGATGGGAACATATTTGGTTGCAAGAAACCCTATGATCAATGACTTCACTAAATATGAGGGGTTTTTTTCTTACATAATAAGAAATCCAAGGGTCTGTAGTCCAGGACTAAAATGGCAGCTTAATGTCATCAAGGACTCAGGCTCCTTTTATCTTTCTACTCCCATTTTTGGTGGGTGGCTTTCATCCTCATCTCAAGAGTGCTGCTTCACCTCTAGATATTACACCTGGGTTCCAAACAGGAAGGAAGGTGAAGGCTATGAGGCCAAATGGAACATGTTGGTTAAAATTGCCCATATTTAAAATCTGTGCGGGAGCCGGACTCAGTGGCTTCCCCCTATATCTCAGGACAGACTGAATCACTTGGCCAACCCGTGCTGTAGGAGAGTCTGGGAGGGGATTCTAAACTGGAAATTATTGCCCAAAACAAAGTCACAGTTGTTAGTAAGGAAGGATGGGCGCCAGGTCGGTCGCTAGCAGTGTCTGACAAAGACTTGAAAGCCGTTTAGAAAAATATGAGTCTGGACCTCTATTTCACTTCTTATGCCTAAGTAAATTACAGATATTTTAAAAACAAAAACCAGGAAAAAAATTAGTTTTTTATACACTATGAAAAGATAGGGCTTCCAAAGCATGACGTAAAACACGAAGCCAAAAAGCATAGCATTAAAACAATTCTGTGGAGAAAAACTACAAATTGGGAAATATTTGTAATTCTTAAGTAGACAAAGGACGAATTTTCTTAAGAGGACATAAATCAGTAATTTAAAATGGGCAAAGGATATACATGGATATATAATACTAAAAGAATGTAAATCAATTAAAAATGGGCAAGGAGTATAAATGAGCAACTCAAGGGAGAAGTGATAAAAGGAACAACTATATGTACAGATGCACAAATTCATTCGTGATTAAATACAGTTAAAAGAATTGGCCCCTCAGATTGCCAAAACTTTAAAAGACTGATGATATCTAGTGTTAGTTGGGATTATATACAGATACGATATTTAGCTGATAGACACGAATTCAGCACTGTGCAACAGAAATTTCTGCAATGATGGAGGTACTCTGTATTCTGTGCTGTGCGTACAGTAGCTACTAGCCACATAGCTATTGAGCACTTGAAATGTGGTTAGTGCAAATTAGTGCAACTGAGGAATTGATTTCAACTTAATTTCATTTAAACTTAAAGACTAGTAGCTACCATATTGGTCAGAGCAGTGAGTGTTCATAGCAGCATTATTAATAAATCAAAAATTGGAAACAACCCAAACAGATAAATTATATGGTGGTGTCACACAACAGGATACAGCAAGATTGAAAGATCTATAACTACATGTAAGATTATGGATCTCAAAAACCTAATGTGAAAAAGAAGCTAGACACAAAAGAATACATGCTTTATGATTCTATTTATGTAAAGTAAAAAGACAGGTTGCTGGTTACTCTTGACTGGGAAGGAAGTAACTGAAAGAGGGTACCACGATTGGGGCTTCTAGGATGCTGGTATGTCCTATTCATCTGGGTACTAAATATATGGTTGTATTCAGTTTGTGAAAATTTATCAAGCTGTGCATTTGTAACATGTACACCTTTCTATAAAAATAATTGTGTTTGAATTAAAAGTTGTAAATTGGAAAGAAAAAAGCCACCCAGAATGAAGTGTCAACAAAGTGTTAATGAGCTTCCTAATGTTACTTTTAAATGTAAGTATTCATATCCTAAAACTGATAATGAACTATAGCTTAGAACATTTCTTGAAACATCCTGAAGTGTCTTTTGAAACTGGGCAAGAATTAATGTAAAATAAATTATTTTTATTTCTGAAATGAAAACATGACTTATTGTAAGTTATATGAATATTGAATGCAAGCAATGATAAAAAATGTAGTGTCGGAAGTTGAAACTGCTAAACTCATGTTTCATCTGAAAAGCATGTTCACTTAAAGCTTATGGTTCAAAGATTTGCAATTATCAGTGAGAAAATTAAGAGGCTATCATAAATCACTTTGAACAATAAAGAATTTTAAATAACGACTTCTGTGTATTTCACCCAAGAGTTTCAATTGATCAAACAAAAAAATATTTTAAAAGGGCCATTTGAAATAACTGTAGCCAGCTCTTAACCAATGCGCTACTCGGTAGGCCTTCATAAGGAATTTTTATATATCCCTTTCAATGGTGGTTAATTTTATGTGTAAACTTGACTGCGCCATGTGGTGCCCAGATATTTGGTCAAACATTATTTTGGGTGTTTCTGTGAGAGTTTTTGGATGAGATTCACACTTAAGTAGGTAGACTGAGGAAAACAGATAACTCTCCTTAAGGTGGATGGACCTTAACCAATTAGTTAAAGGCCTAAATAGAAGGAAAAAGCTGACCCGCCTCCCTTCCCCCATCCTTCACCCCATCCTCACCTCCAGTAAGAGAATCCCTCCAGGCTGACTGCGTTCAAGCCGGGACACCTTTTTCCTGCCTCTGACTTCTGGATCTCTGGCCTGCAGGCTTTTGGACTGGAACTACTCTGGCTTGCCTGCTCGCCCTGCATATCTTGGGACCTATCAGCCTCCATAATCATGTGACCTAGCTCCTTATAATAAATCTCTTGGCATATATATATATATATATATATATATATATATATATATATATATAATATTTTCTATTCGTTGTTTCTCAGGAGAAAGGTAATACACATTCTATCTGCCCCCACCCCCATCCACAGTCTTAAAACATGGACATTATGGAACTTTTGTACAATCT
>NW_017731557.1:560594-562368 GCF_001890085.2 Hipposideros armiger
ACAAGTTGCTGTCCTTTTGTTCTTCAGTCTAGTTGTGGAGGATGTCGCTTCACTGGCCCATGTTGGTATTATCATTGCGTTCTTCCCAAGTGAGGCAATCGCTCGCTGGCCATTGGACAGCAGCTCACAGCAGCTCACGAAAGCTCATGCCTGCTGCCAGCCAGCCCCACTGCAGCCTACACCGTCACCAGCGACCATGGCAGCCCAGCTCCAGGCTGAGCTGTTGTTCACTATCTTAACTGTAGAGGGCGCAGCGCCACTGGCCCTCATGTGGGATCTGAACCGGGGCCCTGCTGCTCAGAGCTGGCATACCAAGCCAATTCCTAACCAATGAGCCACTCAGCCGGCCCAATAATATTTACCTTTTTAAAGCACAGGGAATGCAAGGCTTTCTGGAAGTGGGTCAACACACTTGTGAACAGCTTGTTTCAGAATATGGTTATCTGAAAGCTCATCTTCACTAACTTCTTTTGGCTATTCTTCAGACCTGGATGTGGTCTGATAGCCAGGGTTTTTTCTCCATCTGCTGGTCTGACCCTGTAAGTTGGTCAGTTCAGTCTGCTGTAGAGTATATTTTCTTGGAAACTTAATCACATTAGGTTCATCTGATGCTTCTGTTATACAAAGCCCCTGATTTGGGAACCTAAGTTTCCTGGTTTTACTGTTGATCTGGCCCATTGGTTTGGAGGTTATGTTCCTCCCTTGGGAAGGTAGGAAAAAAAAGACTCCTAGCTCAGTTCCTTCCAGTTACCTACTAGCAACATATTATCTTCTCTGAATCTGGACCTGTTCCTAATAGTCCCTGGCCTTTGCTATCTCACAGTTCAATGTGTAATCATTCAGGTGCAAGAAACATCACATTTCTCTGTTTTTCTAAATTAAATTAAATCTAACCTGAGCTTCCTTAGGCCTGGCTAAAGGAACTTCCAGTATGGGTGGAAAATGGGATTCCCTAACCCCTTCATTGGCTCCTAAGAGAAACCCTGGCCTTCACAGATGCCAGGGATGGGGTGTGGTGCATTGAGTTTCCATTGTTTCCACTACTCCTTCTAGAGAATGCTGTTGCTGGGGGATGACCCTTCTCCATCTAGTAGGCCCTGTTGCTCTGTACAGGTCACTAAGATGCCCTCACTGGTGTCTTCCTACCAACAATAGGCTGCTACAGCACAGATGTTTGCTTTGCTCTTATGGTCCTTGCACTTAACCTTGACCACCCTGGACATGGCCACATAAGACAGACACCACTAAACCTCTTAAGAAACCCCCCCACCGAAACCCAACCGCCTTCTCAGCCCCCAGGATCCCTCGTTTTTCTCTAATCAGGCTAATCCTTTTTCCATCCAAAGCACTGGCATTTTTCACATCCATATGCCATCCTCAGCACCAGGTTAATTCCTTTACCACATGGCTGGGAAGATTTTTTTCCATGACATATACTGAAATACAAAGGAGCTACAAACCCACCCGTTACTCTCCTACACACATATACCAGTGGAGAAGAACCCAAATTCTAGAACATAAAGGCTTAATTGGAAAAGGGGTAAGGGATAATATCTCTCTATCATGATATGGAAATACATTTCTATCATGATGAGTCTACAGTCAGGAAAATAGGCCTACGGTGATTTTTCTTTTAACTATGACACATTTCAAACTTATAAAAAGATACGCAGATTCATCAGCACCTGTGTGAAGAAATAAACAGCTTAAGAAATAAAGTGTTGGGGCCGGCCGAGTGGCACGATGGTTAAGAGCTGGCTTGGGATGCCAGAGG
>NW_017731557.1:564648-586229 GCF_001890085.2 Hipposideros armiger
AGAGGGCAGTGTCACTGGCCCTCATATGTGGGATCCGAACCGGGGCCCTCTGGCATCCCAAGCGAGTTCTCAACCATCGCGCCACTCGGCCGGCCCTCAAAGAATATCTTGATTGTGGTGATGGTTTCACGGATGTATGCATATATGCAAATTCATCAAATTGTATACATTAAATATGTGCAGTTTTTTGTATATCAATTAAGTGGGGAAAATTTAAATATACGTAAAAGAGCTTAGAACGGTGCCCAACACACAATAAGGAGTATGTGTATGTTTGCTGTTATTATAGGGTAGGCGAGAAGCCTAGGTGGCGTGAAGATACATGAAGGTGAGGGTAAAGAACATGAAGGTAGGTGACATTTTCCTTAGATACCCAAGTCCCAGGAATACCAGGACTTGTGAGAATTTATTTTAGTGTCTCATGTAGTCTGGATTACTTTTTTCACTTGGAAAAAATCTAAAAGCATATTATGATCTTTAAGTGGAAAGTTAAAAAATAGCCTTTTGTTTGAAAAGAGTGGAAAGATTTTGTAGGCAGATCATAAGCACACCATCTGGTTAACTCAAGAGAAATCCTAAGAGCTTAGATTTCACATTTTTACCAGCCTTGCATGTTTTAAGATAGACCCCTAAGCTAAAAATATCAAGTCATACTTGTTCTGCTGTTCATGAGTTAGTTGAAAATGCCACACTCATCTGCAGTGCTAAAGATCCCATTTGTCTTATCTAAGAATCAGTCCATTGTGGTTTATATTTCTCAAGGTTGAATGTTCAAAGGTGTGCAAGACAAATTCATCACATGGGAAATAGGTAAGGTTGACACAGTAGTCGTATCTCTAAAACTAAGTTTTAGTTTTTTTAAAAATATGAGCATACTCAATGATTCTCAACCAGAAACAATTTTGCCCACAGGGGATATTTTGCAAAGTATTTTTGTTTGTCACTACTGGGAGTGGGGAGGGCATGTTTCTTGTATTTAGTAGTAGAAACCCAGGATGCTGCTAAATAGCCTACAATGCAGGGGCAGCCCCCCACAACAAAGAATTATCTGGTCCAAAATGCCAATAGTGCCAAAGTTGAGACATCTTTTACTAAATGAACATAGTTTCTAAAACTTCAAGCAGTTAAAGTACTCATAGGGATGGAGTAAATGCTTCCTGTCCTGTCTTGATATACAATGTTATCAGCTAGCCTAGTGCCTGTACATAATATACACTCAATATGTATTTGTTTAATCAATCAAAACTTTGTGCTGCTCTTATTCTATGAGTATTTTTATGGCTTTCCCTTCATTTATAGATGCAGTAAAACTGGACCAGAACTTCTTACTAACCTGCTTCATAAGTATCCCACCCTCATCTCAAAATATAAAAAGGGTGAGGTTTTTATACAAGATTGTAGATAAACTAGGTTACAGAAAAGTGGAGAGAAGCCAATATTCGCCAGAGATTGGATATAAAGGGAAACCAATTTGCATGGCTTCTAGTATAATGAATTTTAAATGTAATAAAGACATTCATTAGGAAATCTCATTAAGAAACAAAAAATGCAAATGGCATTCAAAACATGAATAAGAATTCAGCCCTTCAAGGGTTCACACGCGGTGTAAATCTCTAGAGCTGTTCAGGCCGTCACTACTTATCCTGACAAACCATGGAGAGGATAAGTATCTCGCCAGTTCTCTTGGTTATTTTGTGCTTGAGGACAATGATGTAGCAGGAAGTTACTTATCACTGCTCCATTCCCCAAGGAGTGTCAGGCTTGAAGGTGGACCCATGACCCCTGTTAAAATGGAGATGATATGAACTGTCCAGGGCTCCTCTACACCACTTGTTTTATGTCTCTCTAGCAAAGGAATTGTCCACAAAACTTTCATCAATCTGTGACAAAACCTCAGGTCATCTGATTGGTTTGAAAACCATGTTAAATGTGTGATATTCAATGACTACCTCATCTGTCTAGAAATCTCTGAAGTGAGAAACAAGGGATAATTATTTAGAGAATAACAGTGGTTAAAGAAAAAATAAAAGTATTAATATTCTTTGGAAACTGTTATCAAAGTTATTATTTATTTGTATTTATTTGATTATGATGGTATTTAGTTGGTTATTATATTCTAAAACATCCTAGATCTAACAGACATTTCTCCACATGTTTGATATGCTAAGGACAAAAAAATATTATATCTAAGTTCAAGCCAACTTAGTTCTTTTATTTTTATTAGTTGTCATAAGAAATTAAATTAATACTTAGAAAAAAAAATTAGCCCTCAGTTCAGAGGACTTGTAATGAAATGCCACAGAGCCAGTGCCACTCATTCTCCATTCATTCCAGTACTGCTTCTCAGAGGCAGCTCATTTTGTTTTTTAGGTAGTCATCTTTATAACTTGGAATAATATTCCTATGTTATTATTTCTTGATGTATCATTTGTAGACATTTTCCTACCTTTGAAATGTAAGGATTTAACTACCGTATTTGCCGGCGTATAAGACGATTTTTTGGCCCTGAAAAATATGCCTCCAAGTGGGGGGTCGTCTTATACGCCAGGTACACTTCAGATAGACTGCCCATAGTGCTTGCCCCGTGCCATAGTGGCCTCCCGATGCCCACCCACTTCATTCCACATACCGTTCAGGCATCAGCAGCGCTGCTGGGTGTATGCTCGGCTATTATGCGATTTTGCTGTTATGCGATTTTACCACACTCGCAAAATCGCACACAGCCGACCATATAACAAACTCTGTATTTTGAGTGGAAATGTTAGGGGGTCGTCTTATACGCCGAGTCGTCTTATACGCCGGCAAATACAGTACTTAAGCTCTTCTCCCTCCTCTCCAATCTTGGTAGTTATATTATCTTAGGTATTCTATTGAAAGTCTTTATAACTTAAAATAAGATAAATTCCTGTATCTTGTTCATCAGCTTTTTTTTATAGTAGCTCTTTTCTCCCTGATATAAGATGAAGTCATTTTTACACCCTCCTTTTCTTCTCTCCTGTTCTTCCACCCAATCTCTGTCCGCTTCACTTTTGCTTTCTGTCTTTCAATTTTATGACATCAAGGTTAATGACAACTACACTCTGTTCTGTAGCTATAAATAAATAGTCAATATTTTCTCTATACCTGATTCTGAACTGTGAACAGCAGTAAGCAATATATGCTTTATTACCACTATGTAAATGTTACTCAGTGCAGAGAGAGATACCAGGACAACAGTTCCTCTTTCACGGGTCCACTTTTTGACCCTTCTGCCGCCTAAAAGAGAGTTCCCTTTCCTTAAATTCCATTAGTTGTTCAAAATCAAGCCATATTTTATTTGCTTTATATCTGGACCATGGTTTTCTTCTGATTTTTTTTCCTTTCAAATTCCAATTGCCTTTGTTTTTCCTACTGAAAAAAGGAAATATGTGTTTCCTTTATCCAACTAAAGCATGAAATATGTTCCATTCCCATTCTTAAGTACATGCTCCTTGAACCCACTGACTTTCGTCCTGTGGAGACAGGTTGCTTCCAGCTCTGCCGCATCTGCACATTCTTCTTCACTGGGCTTCTGGTTGGTTGCGGTGTTCTTGGATCTCATGTCTTCATCTTTCTTGATTTTTTGCACTTGTTTTGCTGGCACACATTAATACAATTTCACAAAAACTTCTTGTTTTCTGATTTAGATCATGTCCTTGATTCTCCTTTCTGAAAATAAAATTAAATGATATGCATCCATCTGAATTTCTTCTAGTTATCTTCCAACTTCCTTCTTATATTCCTTGCAAGAAAAGCACCAATATTCTTCTTTAACAGGTAGGCGTACTGTGAATTTTGTAACTTAGAGCAACCATTGGTTCTCTATATGGTGGAATAATAATCCAAATAAAATGGAAAAACCTGATCTGTATTTTGTAGCATAAAAGTTGCCAGCTTTTGGGCTAGCCGAGTGGCGTGCTGGTTAGTAGGAGTTGGCTTGGTACGCCAGCTCTGAGCAGTAGGGCCCCGGTTCAGATACCACATGAATGGCCAGTGACCCTTCTACTGTGCCCTCTACAGCTAAGATGGTGAATAACAGCTCAACCTGGAGCTGGGTTGCGGTGAGCTGCCAGAGACGACATAGGCTGCAGTGGGGCTGCAGTGGGGCTGCAGTGGGGGCTGCAGTGGGCTGCCATGAGCTACCGTGAGTGGCCAGCATCCAGTGTGAGCAGCCAGCAGCTGGCGTGAGCTGCTGTGAGTTGTTGTGAGCCGCCATGAGCGGCCGTCCAGTGGCCGGCAAGCAATCTGCCTCACCCAGGAAGAGCGCAATGATAATACCAACATGGACCAATGAAGCGACATCCTCCTCAACTAGACTGAAGAACAAAAGGACAGCATCTTGTCTGCTCCCCTTCCCCAATTCCCCAATAAAATCTTAAAAAAAAAAGAAGTTGCCAGCTTTTATAGAGATTCAGTGTTAGTCTGATTGATTTTGTCAAATTGTCTTTAACAATATTTTTCAGTAACATACATTAACTGAATACAATCATTGTAGCTTTGTAAAGAAAAGACCTAAATTTTAACCCAAATTTTTACCTTTTAATAATTGACATGAGATACACTGTTATTTAGGTTAAAGAATTTAAGCATATTTTAGTGACAAAAATATTTTTAAAATACTGTTTCTTAGAATGTTAATTATTTATTTATAAATATAGCTCAGAATAGGCTTGATTTGGGAGTCTGGGACGAAAGACAAGTAAAGGTTGAGGCTATTCAAAGGGGTCCATAATCCCAGGAATCTTTTCTACAATAAGACAGGAGCTAGTGAGGTTGATCAGACCTAAGAGATCTATCAGAAGGATATGATAGGTAATATAAACATCGTGGACATCAATGGAAACTAGACACTAAAACCAAGAGTTGGATAATAAAAGTCCCCATAGCTGAGCAGTGAAGATTCATGGAATAAATGGAAAGCCATTTTCACAGCTGCAAACAAATAATAGAGGTAAAGAGGACCACTCAGTCAGCAAAGACATGGACTTCGAAATATTGACAACCAATAGGGAACAGTCAAAGTAATCAGAATGAGGCTGACCATGGCTCTGGAACCAGCGCCTGGAGGACCTCTTTAGCGGATGTACTGTAGGGAGGGTCCAGGTGGCTGGCCCCAGGTTAGAGAGGAAATGTGAGGGAGCCCTGCGATGTTCAGGATAGTGGCTATTTGAGTATCTTAAGCACCCGAACTGCCCTGCTGGTTGGTCAGTCCTGGCTCTCTTGAGTTAGTCTCCAGCCTGGAGTGCTTGCTGGAATCAGAGTTCTAGATAATGTCCTAACCATCTATGTTGGAACTCGCTTCAAAACTCCCATTCTTCAGAAGCTGAGTCACAAGTGTAGAAACTCAGCTCCAGAGGGGAGGGTATGCCACGGGCTGAGTAACTTGGAAACAAGTTCAGGTCAGGATAAGCAGCAAAGCCAGAGGGCTACTGAATATGAGTTTGGCATATTTTATTAGCCTGGGGTCAAGGAGGGAGGGGAAGTGGGGGAAGCGGGCTTGAGGTGGCGGTAGTTAGAATAATCTGGATTAAAACAGCAGAACATTTTACTATGTTATTTTTCTCTGAAGCATTACTGATTGTACCAACTGGGGTTGGGTGTAAGAAACAGAAACCATTGGAAATATTTTAAGCATAAATTATACACATTTATGTGCTTAGAAAATTTTTGAAAGGGCTGAAGGAGCAGGTTCTAGACTGGGACTTCAGGAATAACTTCTAGAACAGTAGAGAAGTGACTCACCAGGGAATTGCTTTCTGAGGCCACAACTTGGAATGACTGAATTCAAGACCACAAAACCATGGATGCCTCCCAGCATTGGAGAATCCAACATGGCTCCTGTTGCCACAGTAATGGCACCCCAATCCCCAGGAAGTTACAGAGGGTGCGCTGAAGGTGCCGCTGTAATAAATAAAACCTCAGATTTCCATACCTTCCTTGCAACAGAAAAATATGCAAGAGAAACAGGAAAATAACTAGCACCTGAAAAATGCCTACCAAATCTCACTCAAATGTATCTAATTGGTGGAAGCTAATTTGCATCCAGTGCTGTACTTGCAATGGAGCCAGAACTGTAGATTTTAGTGTTCTAGTCTCTCCAGTAGAGGAAGATATCCTGGAGGAGGATAGAATGCAGGTTGAGTGAGCCAATCCACATTATCCATTAAAATTATCCACACCAATTTTAAAGTACCAAGAAATACGCTGAGTGGGAGCAGGAAGGAGGACTGAAGGTGTCAACTAGAGGCCAGATGCTGTGCAGGGATGCTGAAGTCAAGATCAAATATTTTTCTATGGTGTTTGCAATCATTATGGCTTTGATTTGTGTTTAAGAGTACCTTACTGGTCAATCTTTTCTCCTTTCAGAAAACTTATTTTGTGAATAGGCAATGCATTCATATGGCTCAAAATTTGAAAGGTTCATAGGGATTTACAGTAACTGTCCCTCAGCACTCAGATATTGTCCTTAGAAGTAAGCAATCAAAAAGCTATATTTTTCTAGAGATACTTTATGTACATACAAGTCTATACGTATCATGTTCTCCCTTCCCTTTTTACACAGAGATGGCTTTTATGCACACCGCTCTGCGTTCTACATATGTTTTTCACTTCCCAAAAGATCTTGGAGATTATATCACCACAATATAGCCTCCCATTCTTATTTATAAATGCCTACTGTTCCATTGTATGATTATATACCATAATTTATTTAACCAATCCCCTATTGATAGATGTTTAGATTTCTTTTGCTATACCAATAATGCTTCAAGAAATAATCTTGTACACATGCAATTTAACAAGTCTGCAGGCATATCCATAGAGTATTCCTAAATGTGGAGTTGTTGGTATTTTCATAATTTAAAAAAGAGCATGGACGAGGAATGCTGAGGAAGACCCAGTGGCATTAAGATACTTCTCCAGAGGAAAGTCACCCTAACGTCACCTTATGGTGGATCCTCTAGAGCAGCGGTTCTCAACCTTCCTAATGCCGCGACCCCTTAATACAGTTCCTCATGTTGTGGTGACCCCCAACCATCAAATTATTTTCGTTGCTACTCTATAACTGTAATTTTGCTACTGTTATGAATCGTAATGTGAATATCTTTTTGTTTTCCTATGGTCTTAGGCGACCCCTGTGAAAGGGTCATTCGACCCCCAAAGGGGTCGCGACCCACAGGTTGAGAACCACTGCTAGAGCTTTCATTAGGGCCTTGTGAAAGCGAGGTTTTACTTGCATGCTTGCCCCTTAACCCTCCAGTTTACTATGATCATCTTGTCCTTTAAAATTAAAGTAAAATTAATTAAGTAAAATTTCCCTTCAAAGGACAGTTTAGCAATATCTATCAAAATAAATAATACATGTACAGTTCACCCAGCAATTCCACTAGAATCACCATGATATCTAGCAATAGCTTCTGTCTGGTTAAAAACATTATAGTTCCTAGGGTCACTGGCTTACTGTTAGTTGTATGAAGAATGAGGGAGCTCTTTGTGAACTAATATGGAAAGATCTAGAAACATCATTAAGCAAAAGAAGCAAGATGCAGGTAACTATGTAGTATGCTTCTAATTGTGTAATAATCAAGAGAAGGACATATATACTCATATTTGATTATAAATGAATGTTTAAATTTTTTTAGAATGATCCATACAAAACTAACAACAGTGATTAACTGTTAGTGGAAGGGGGAGGAGAAGCCAGCAAATGGAAGACAGAAGGAGGGGAGAAAGGAGGGGAAGGGGAAGAAGGGAGAGGGAGAGGAAGGACTGGCTTTTTTAAAAGACAACGTATAAAATAAAATAAACTTGAAGTAAAATAGCCCAGAAGGACACTATACTGGGAAACCCAACATTCCTCCAAAATCTGTAGAAATTCCCATGGTACCCATGTATTTCCTAGTTGCTTCTGTCTTTGAGTTCTTGCTTCTGCTGACTTTTCTTTTTCATCTGCTGTTTTCCGTCCCATGTGGTGTTGTCCCTTTGCAGTCCTGTGTCACAGCTGTGCATCATCCTGATTTGTGCAATCCCCAAAACACCACCACAGGCTGTATGTGGCACACTTTTACTCAAGGGGGTACATTATGGTCCAAGAAACAACCTCAACTTGAATCCTATTTTTTAAAGTTCCTCAGCCATTCCCTCCTTATGACTGCCTCTCCACAAAGAGCCTTGGAGCTTTGTACTTATCTCCTGTTTGACCGTCTCTCCTGTCCTTTAGTGTCTCTCCCAAAATTATTCTAAATTTTTAAGGCAATTTCTTGTGCTCTTTGTTGCCTCTCAGTTCATTCCAGAGGGCCTCAACCAACCAAAACCAGCCTTTAAGGGGTGTGTGTGTGTGTGTGTGTGTGTGTGTGTGTGTGTGTGTGAGTGTGTGAACTTTTTATTTTGAAATAATTTTAGACTTACTCTAAAGTTGCAAAAATAATACGTAAAGTTCCTGAATACCTATCACCCAGTTTCCCCTAATATTTACATGTGGTATAACCATAGCACATTTATCAAAACCAGGAAATTAATATCAGAACAATATTATTAACTAAATGACAGGCTTTATTTGGATTTCATCAGCTTTTCTATTACTGTACTGTTCTGCTTCCCTCACTGCATTTAAATCATGTCTCCTTAGGTCTTCTCCAGTCTTCTCCACTTCCTCAGTCTTTCCTTGTCACATGACCTTGAAATTTTTTTCTTTTTAATTTTCTTTTTTTTTTTTTAGTTGAGCCATCCTGCTACCTGTTGGCAGCTCAGCAGCAGCTCAGCTCAGGCTGGGAATTGAACTGGAAACCATGTTGCTCAGAGCTTGTCCTCTTGAGCAAGCTCTTAACCAACTGAGCCACTCGGCTGGCCCAATGACCTTGAAATTTTTGTAGAGTACTGAAACTTGTAAAAAGTAAAGTCCTTTTGTTTTTCTTTTTTAATTTTTTTGACATTCAATATTATTTTATATTAATTTCAGGTGTACCATATAGTGGTTAGACATTTATATAATATACAAAGTGATCCCCCCAATAAGTATAGTACCTATCTGACACTATACATATTTATTACAATATTATTGGCTATATTCCCTAGGCTGTACTTTACAACCCCATGACTATTTTATAACTACTACCAATTGTACTTCTTACTCCCTTCACCTTTTTCACCCAGAAAAAAGTTCTTTTGTAGAATGTCCCTTAGTTTGGGTCTGTCTGATATTTTTCTCATGATTAGATTGAGGATATGCAATTTTACCAAAAAACTTCCAGGTGATATTATTTTTCCCAGTATGTCATATTGCGGGTACATGATGCTGCTATGTAAAGTAGTTTCAGAATAGCTAACACATATGCTTGTGAGAAACAAGTTTACTAACTAGTTACAGTACATGGTAGAGTCCTTTTCTTATTTAACCTTACAGTATACAGTCAAAATACTGTTTTCCAAAGTCACCTAGGTTAGTTCTTTTCTGCTCCACTCCCTTTAATGTGCTTATGTTATTAATTTGTAATACAGTTAAATTCATTTGTGGTAATTTAGAATTCATTTTTGGTTTTCAGTCTTGATTTTTTTTTCTTTTAACATTAAGATGTGTTTTTAAACAAAGTATATTCTCCTCAGGAGAAAGATTCTATAGACAGCTTTCTTAAAACAGAGGCCCAGCTAGGTTAAGCCCAGACATTTCATTTGTCCACACAGAATCGTTTTTGTTTTTCTTTTTAAAACCAATTGTGAAAGACCAGCTGAGTGGCTCAGTTGGTTAAGAGCTCGCTCAAGTGTGCAAGCTCTGAGGAACAGGGTCGCCGGTTCGATTCACAGCCCGAGCTGAGCTGCTGCTGAACTGCCAAGAGTGGCAGGATGGCTCAGCTAAAAATAAAAAATGAAAAATAAAAGATAAATAAATAAAAAATAATAAAAACAATTGTGAATTCCTTGCTAACATAAAAAAATTGAGAGACTTCACATTTAAAAAAATCCAAATTGACAGCTTTGTTTAAAAGAATCCATCGAGGGTCAGCCAAGTGGCGTGATGGTTAAGAACTGGCTTGGGATACCAGAGGGCCCCGGTTCGGATCCCACATATGAGGGCCAGTGACACTGCCCTCCACAGCTAAGATGTTGAACAACAGCTCGACCTGGAACTGGGCTGCCTGTGAGTCACCGGCGATGGGGTAGGCTGCAGCCCCTGTGGCAGTGGGTTGCCATGGGCTACCGTGTGTGGCCGGCAGCTAGCGTGAGCGGCCAGCAGCCTGCGTGAGTGGCCGTTCAGAAGCCAGCGACTGATCTGCCTCGCCAGAGAAGAGCACAATGATGGTGCCAACTTGGGCCAGTGAAGCAACATCCTCCACAAGTAGATTGAAGAACAAAACGACAGCAACTTGTCTGTTCCCCTTCCCCCAATTCCCCAGCACTGTTCCCATCTCCCCAATTCCCCAATAAAAAAAATCTTTAAAAAAAAAAGAATCCATCTATCTACACTGGGCCTGCTTTCCCACACGGCAACAATTCCAGCTCAGACCTGTTGTGCCACAAGGGAGTTCCTCTAGAGGCCTTTAGGGAATGTTGCTCAGGGGGATAGAGTGAGGGACTCCAGGGAAAGTCAGGATTAGAACTCAGGTCCTCAGGCTGGAGCATTCCTCTCATTACACCATGTTCCCTCCGAGCATTTATATCAAATGAATAAAATTATACACTTTAGCAGGAAGTCCAGTTATAGTGGCTGAAAGTACAGGCAATGAAGTCAGATGGGGGTTCAAAGTTCTAACTCTGATTTCTGCACCTACTAATGTATGGTTTTCGTTATTTGTTTAACCGGTTCCTTAACTTCCTAGGACTTCAGCAGCGTCATCCATGAAACAGGAACAACAACACTTTGCACTTTAGGATCGGTGTACAGTATGCCCAAGGTAATGTTCCTCCTTTAGTCTTCTCAAACTGTGTACAGCCCAAGTGCTGACCTATGTACTGAAAAGTTCACTGCAGCTGCTGCCTCCTGTGAGACACTGCTCATCAGAAGGGCTGTCTTGCATTATGACCAGGGAACCATCAGAATACTAAGTATTCTGGCACCATATAGCAGATGCCCTGGGGAAAGATACGCAAAGAAAAAAAGGTGGGCATGAAGGAAAGGGTACCTTTCAATTAGACGGGAGCGGTCACAGCCACAGGAGCATGTCAGCCACCAAGGACAGGCCATGCTAGCCTAGAGGAGGGTCCTGAGACGAACAGCACATCTCTTTCTTATATGTCATCTTATTTTATATTCAGGAAACTTGGAGCGCGTCTCTTAGAGACATAGATGCTCCTTAACTCAATGGGGCTGTTGGCATTTGAGCTGGGACTTGTGCGGGGTCAAGGTACTGATGCTAGGGCAAGTGGTCAGGAGCTGTGCTGAGTCCTCATTCTTGTGAATCATGAGTTCCGCTAGACTGAAACACTATGACAGTCAAAGCATTTACTGTCACACGTTTCCTTCACACAGCCCACTGTGCGGTCAGAAAATGGGAAGTCTTCCTTGACTGCTCCCTCTCTCTTACCCCAGTATTGTCGAACCAGGTATTGTTGATTCTACTTTTGAAACACCTCGTGTTAGCCACTGCTTTCCACCTCTTTGCCACCATGTCAGTTCAAGCCACTGCCTTTTATCTCCTGAATTTTACTCTAGCCTTCTTAGACATTTCCTCAACCTGGGACCCTCTGCCTTTGCTTCTCACCATTCAGATTTAAGCTCCACTGACCTTCCCTGGCCACACTCTCTTAGGCCGCCCCCTTCTAGATCAAATTCTCTCTTTCATTTCCTTAATTGCGCTTAACAAAATCTAAAATCATCTTGTTTATTTGGTTGTTTATATTACATTAGAATATAGGCTCCATGAGAGTACAGACTATAATTGTTTTTTTCACTGTGCACCCATACAATCAATGGAGAACAGTGCCTGGAATTGTTGAATGAAATGAATAAATGACTGATTTCCTAATTGGTCTTCTTATTTTTTCTCTTGAAGGATAAGGCAAGTGAGGCACTTGCCTTAGGTGCAAAATGTAAGGGGGTGCCAAAAACCTCTGTAATCATGATAAATCATATTTTAATGAAATATTTAAAACATCAAAATACATGCCTAAAAAAAAATGGTGGAAAAACATCACTGTTTTAAGTAAAGACAGGATCTGCCCTTGCACAAACCTCTTGTACTTTTCTCAAGCTAATCCCAGTCTGATTCCAGTAGAATTTTATTTACAGAAACAGGGAGCTAGACTGTAGGCCATAGTTTGTCGATTTGATTTTTTAAAATATCACTTTAAAATATGACTTATCTGAATCACTGAGCATTTTGGCAGCTCTTTAAATTTTGCCCCCAAGTGACTGCCTTACACGCCTCCCTCGTCTGGCCCTGCCTGTTGCCTTTAAATTTACTCCTCACATAACAACCAGAGTGGTCTCGTTAAAGGCAAATCAGATAAGGTCACTCCATTGTTAAATACTTTCCTTTGCACAATAGAAGTCCAGGATCCCCCTGACTTCTTCATGACCCTAACCTCGTGCATTCTTCCCATGGCCTACTCAACTCCAGCTCCGCTGGACAAGTGCCTCACTGCCTTCATACAGAATATTCTCTTTTCCAAGGTACACTAAAATACTTTCCTCTTCAACTGATATTTCCTTTTCAGGTTTTTGATGTCAGCTTGACTTCCTTTTATGTTGAAAAGCCTGACTTGACTTTCCAATCTACAACAGTTTACCCTGACACTTTTTCATAGCACTATATGTTTTTCCTTTGTACCCTTAACACATTTGCGATCACATATTTATTTTGATGAGGATTTGTTTAATGTCTGTCTGCTCACTTGATTGTAAACCCCAAGGAGCAGAGATTAGCTCTGTTTCTTTGGTCTCTTGTTTCTGTCATTTTTACTCTATCACTAGTGCCAAGGAATTAGCAGATGCTTAATAAATACCTAACACAGTGACTGGGGCATAATAAATTCTCAATAAATATTTGGAAAATTATTATTAGAAAGGTAAATCAGATAGCATATGAAAACAAGGAAGAAAGCAAATGAAATTTTCAGGTACTTTAATGAACTTCTAATTAGTTCCCACTCTTTTATTTTTTTTAGTCCATGGCTTTTTCTTTAATCTCAGGCTACAGTCCTATACATGCCCTTTTCATATCGATAGCTTTTGAAGGTGTCTATCTTTAGTCCAGAACACATGATTGCCTGAAAGTGTCAAAGGTAAGTGGATCAGGTATCCTTTCAATTAAATGCCACACTGAGCTTTTCTCCATAAATAATGGCCGCTCACACCAAAAAAGGCACTAGGCTTTTCTCTATGATTATTCCATATAAAATTCAGAAAATAGAAGATGTTCAACGTACTTCACTTCCCGTGAGTGTGGTTCAGCCAAGAAGGAAGACTGAGTCCATGAAAGTATAGTGGGTTCCCCTTACTTTTGCTTCTGATCTCCTAGCTCTTTGCTTCCTGAAATATGGTCTAGGCATCAGCAGCATTGGCTTCAGAGCTGGGAACTTGTTAAATGCAGAATCTAAGACCCCCTGCCCCTAGAATCTATATTTTAACAAGATCCCTAGGCCTTGATATATTTAAGAACGTATTTCTAAGAAGGGTTTGTATCACACAGGTTTTCACTTCAGAATGGGAAGAGACTGTAGTCCAAGGGATTCTAACCCTGGCTGGTATCAAACCCCATGAGGTTCTTGTGTAAAATAAAGGTTCCATGAGGTTGGGGCTCCAGGATGACTCTGAAGCCACCAACACATAACATGACATTTGGAAACTGCTGATTTTGTCCAGTTTTATAATTTAACACAGGAGATGACTGAGTTAGGCAGCAGTTTGCTCATAGTCACTAGAAAGTGACAAAGCTGCACTGAAAAAGAATTCTTTTGGAGGGAAGTGGAGGGAGACTGTAAGTGTTTAATTTTATTTTTCATTCTGGTATGTGTTTTTTAAAAACATTTTATTATGAAAAAATTTAGACATAAAAGTTGAGAGACTATAGTAAACATCTGTATACTGACCACCATTTAAATTTTATTATACTTTATCATATATCTGTTTATTTCGATCCATCCATCCTTTTTTTAAATGTATTTCAAAGTAAATTGCATACATCAGTACATTCTCCCAAACACTGCGTCATGCATATGAGATCATCTGTTTGATTTCTCATCTTTATACTGTATCACACACTTTCCAGAGGAAGGGCAAGAAAACCATGAGGATAGCAGAAGTGAGAAAAACAGTAAAAACATGTTAAAGAGAGAGAGCAAGGAACATTGGCACATTTAAAGATGATTAACTCCAGTTTTTGAAGCACAAAAAACCTCACACAAACCTAGTGAATTTATGCAAATTACTACAGAGAGTCATTTTTAAAACACAGTACCTTTTAAATATGTATTAACTTCAAGAAGTCCGATCTTCGAGCTGGCTGAGTGGTGCGTTGGTTAAGAGCTGGCTTGGGACGCCAGAGGGCCCCGGTTCAGATCCCACATATGAGGGCCAGTAACACTGTCCTCTACAGCTAAGATGCTGAGCAACAGTTCGACCTGGAGCTGGGCTGCCATGAGTCGCCGGGCGACAGCGTAGGCTGCAGCCCCTGCTGCAGTGGGTTGCCATGGGCTACCATGTGTAGCCAGCAGCCAGCGTGAGTGGCCGTCCAGAAGTTGGCAACTGATCTGCCTTGCCTGGGAAGAGCGCAATGATGGTGTCAGCTTGGGCCAGTGAAGCAACGTCCTCCACAACTAGACTGAAGAACAAAAGGACAGCAACTTGTCTGTTCCCCTTCCCCCAATTCCCCAGCGCTGTTCCCATCCCCCAGTTCCCCAATAAAAATCTTAAAAAAAAAAAATAGAAGTCTGATCTTTGGCACTAGACGCACTATTTGGAGCTAACATACTATTGTTCCCCCTGACAGCATTTCCCTCCTATTAATCATCATACTCACATCCCAAGTACACCCATCCTGTAACAGTCCTAGCTCTGGCCTCTTTCCAGGACACCAGGATACCACTGGTATGAAACAAAACTGTATCTGGAAACACTTGAGGGGACTCTGATCCCTTCTCACTGAAGAGAAACAAATGGGTACTTTGCTCTTCTTGCATCCTGGCAGTGAGTTTTTCTAATTAAAAAAAAAATTGTGATAAAATTTACCATTTTAACCATTTCTTAAAAATTCATAGACTCTACTTTTTAGAACAGTTTTAGATTTACAGAAAAATTGAGCAGATGGTATAGAGAATTCCCCTTTCCTGTGTTTGTATGGCATACTTGTTATAGAAAATGAACCAGTACTGATACATTATTATTAACTAAAATCCATAGTTTACATTTAGATTCCCTTTCTGTGTTGTACATTCTGTGGGTTTTGACAAATGCATAATATCATGCATCCATCATTACAGTATCGACACAATAGTTTCATCACCCTAAAAATCCCATCCTCCACCTATTCATCCCACAAATCACTTGAAACCACTCATCTTTTTACTGTTTTTCATAGTTTTGTCTTTTCCAGCATGTCATGTATTTGGAATCATACAGTTTACAGTCTTTCAGACTGGCTTTTTTCAAATAGTAACAAGCACTTAAGGTTCCTCCACGTCTTTCACAGCTTGATAGTGTATTTTTGTTTTTTATCACTGAACAATGATCCATTGTATGGATATACCACAATGTGTTTATCCATTCACTTATTGGAGGACATCGTCGTTGCTTCCAGGTTTTGGCGATTATGAATAAAGCTGCTGTAAATATTTGTGTACAGGTTTTGTGTCGACGTAATTGGGTAGATACCTAGGCATGTCATTGCTGGATCATTCGGTAAAACTATGTTTAGCTTTGGAAGAACCTGCCAAACTGCCAAAAGGATTTTACCATTTTGCATTTTTACCAGCAATGAATGAGAGTTCCTGTTGTTTCATATCCTTACCAGCGTTTGGTCGTGTCTGTTTTTTAGATTTTAGCCATTCTAATAGAGGTATAGTAGTGCCATCTTACCCGTTTTTTAGGGCACAGTTCAGTGGCATTAAATACATTCTCACTGTTGTGTTGCCATCAACACTATCCATCTCCAGAATTCTTTTTTTATCTAGCAAAACTGAAACTTTATGCCTATCAAAGAATAACTCCCCTTTCCCTTTTCCCCCCAGCCCCTGGCAACCAAATTCTTTTTGTCTCTATGAATCTGGTTACCCAAGTACCTCATATAAGTGGAATCATACATACAATATTTGTCCTTTTGTAACTGGCTTATTTCACTTACCGTAATATTCTCAGATTCATCTATGTTGTAGCATGTGTCAGAATTTCCTCCCTAAAACACACACATAGAAGTATTTTCTTTCTCAAACTTTATTTTAGGGATAAAGTAACTGAGGAGATTTCCAATTTGCTAAAATAACTCAGACCTTTGGGAATAGTTATTTTTATCATTATAATTCATTTTAATTAAGGTCAAAATGTGTATCAACTGTGACAGAGAGGGACCACAATGTGAATTTTCATTCCCTTATGTTTTAGCAGCTTCTACGTGCTGGGCATTATAATGTATGTTTCTAATGGATATAAGAATGGATATACCATTCTAATGGGTATATTTCTTTCTCTCAAGAGATTTATAATCGGGAAAGATTCATTTTGGTGATGAAATATAAAAACAATGTGTATATACAATCTGAGATGAGAATTTCAACAGGCATTTTAGTAAATTGCATGAACTGTGTTTAATAATAAATACAAAGTCATTTCAAAATCTACAAATTTAAAATATGTTAATGACAGAATCAACTGTATGATTATATACCTGACTGCTTTACAATTTACTTGCATATAGTAGTTCTAAATTAAAAAAAAATCACTCAAATGCTACTCTAGTCAACTGAACAGTTATTCAGTGCTATTAGTTGGTGTTGTAGAGATAAATATTACCAATTGTACAGCTCTATGTTGATACCCAATAAACAGAAACCCATTAGTCATCTCAAAAAAAATTTTTCTTTCTTTTTTCTCCAATTTTTTTCATTGTGATAAAATACACATATCATAAAATTTACTATCTTAATCATTTTAAGTACACAATTCAGTTGTATTAAATACTGTGCTGACATCACCATCATCCATCCACAGATTTCTTTCCATCTTGCAAAACTGAAACTCAGTACCTATTAAACAGTAACTCTCCATTCTCCCCACTCCCCAGCCCCTGGCAACCACCATTCTACTTTTCATCTCTATGAATTTGAGTACTCTAAGTATCTCATGTAAGTAGAATCATACCATATTTATCTTTTTGTGACTGGCTTATTTCAGTTAGCATAATGTCCTCAAGCTTCCTCTATGTTGTAGCATAAGTCAGAATTTCCTTTCTTTTTCAGACTGAATAATATTCCATTATTATTTATCCATTCTGCTGCTGTTGATGGACACTGGGTTCCTTCCGCATTTTAGCTATTGTGAATAATACTGCTATGAATATGGGTGTACAAATATCTTTGAGACCCTGTTTTCAATCTTTTGAGTGTAGACCCAGAAGTGGAATTCCTGGGTTATATGGTAATTCTATTTTTAATTTTTTGAGGAACTGCAATATTGTTTTCCACAGCAGCCGTACCACATTATATCCCCACCAACAGTGCACAAGGGTTCCAACTTCTCCACATCCTTGCCAACACTTATTTTCCATTTTTGTTTTTGGTAGTAGCCATCCTAAAGAGTGTGATGTGGTATCTCATTGTTGTTTTGTCCTTAGAGTAAATTTTAAAGATACACATACTGGCTGTCAATATCAGGCCAGATAGAAGGAATTCCTAGGAAATCAGACTTTGCATTAGACATCATTAGAACTTCATGAGATTCTGCTTTGGGAAAAGAGCAAATTTGCCTGTATACTTCAGTAGAGAGGTTAATTAACTGGACATTAGGGTGATGATTTCTAACTTTTTTTAGTTTAGAGATTCCGTCATTGACATCAAAGTTTTTTTTTCCCTAAATTTAGATTCCCTTAGCATTTGCTTTATGCAATGTTTGTATATAGCTCAATTGTGTGTGTGTGTGTGTGTGTGTGTGTGTGTGTGTGTGTGAAGGTTATTGGAGTGTGATGTGTGTCCAGATTCTAGCTCTCATAGAGTGACCTCAGCCACCTATTCAGAGTGCCCCTAGCAATTACCAGGGAATCATTAGGGATAGTGTTTGGTCTGTAAGCTCCAGAATCAGTTTTGCCTCCCTCTCTGCTTCTATGCAGCTCTAGACAGGCATCTACTCAGCCAGAGTCCCTGCTTACTCCTCTGCCAATCAACATGTGCAGTTCTGGAATAGCTAGTCCTTTTTAGGCCTCAGCCTCTCCTCCTCTTAAACACTGGTTTCCTACCACCAGTGGCAGCACAAAGGAAAGAGAGGGGTGGGAATGAGAAACTGCTTTCTCTTTTTGTTTCTTTTTCTTTCCTTGAATCAGTGACTTCCATTCAGTTCCAGAACTTCCAGTAATGTTGGAAAGGAGTAGTGAAAGTGGAAATCCTTGACTTGTCCCTGATTTTAGAGGGAAAGCATTTAGTTTTTTACCGTAAGAAATATGCTTAGTTGTAGGTTTTTTTGTAGATTTTTTTTTTTATCAAGGTGAGGAAATTTCCCTCTATTTCTGTTGGCTTAGAGTTTTTTTTGAATGGATATTGGATTTTGTCAAATGCTTTTTCTGTGTCAATCAGCCCTGTTTTCTGAGTACACATTTCTGATTCCAGAAAATTCCTCTTTTTAGAATGATTGTCAGTGGGACTTTCTACTTCCTTTACAGATGATCACTTCCTAGCCCTGAAACGATTTGGCTGGAGGCCCTCAAAAGGCCATCACTTCCAAATAGACAAGCAATGAAAATCAGTATGTTTTCAATGTCCAGAGTATTTGCTGTCAGCTCCATGTGCAGAAAGACATCGACAACACAGTTAATGTTGAAATTCAGCCCGTCTTGTTTGCCGTTTCATTTTTATGATCATTTAAAATCAAAGAAACTTAACCTGGGTCCTGAAACACTTAACTGCAGTCTTTGAAATCTAAGTAAGTGCTCAAACAAAAATACATATTTACACAAACAAGCAAGAAATTACATTAAAGAGTGCTCTTTGAAACACTTGTTTTATAGGATTGTATCATCATATGAGTTGGTTAAGAGGTTAAAGAGGATTCTTCACCATAGGAGGGCTCAGAGCTTTTGATGTGCTAATGTGTGTTATAAATTTCCCAAGAGGAAAAATAAAGGGGAGTTGTTTCCCAAAATTCTGTGAGTATGTGTTTTATTTCAGAACATTTTCTGGGTAATTAGTTTTGGAGAATGCTGGTTTATCGGTGAAAGCAGTCTAAATTCATATACAGAAATTTTTTCCCATTCGAAAAAAAAAATGTAACAGGCTAACAGACAAATATATGCCTCAAGTCTTTCAATATAGTCAACATTAAAGTAAGTTTAAATTTAGAGTTCAGGTTACTAGTTTGTTTTCTCTATTAATAAGACGGGGGGGCTTGATTTGCATTTGGAAACTTTTTAGATTAATGTTCGAGTTTGGCACACATGTGTCTTGAGAGAAAAAGTACTTTGAAATGGCAGTTTTTACAGTTTCTGCTTATGTCCTGAGATTTAAAAAATGATTTTAGACTCTTCGTTACATTTAGATTTGATTATTTGCACTCGTTTATCTCAAGGCAGTGAAGTTTTGAGTGTGAGGGTTAAATTAGGCGTCTGGCTTCTAGAGTCAAACTGCTTAAATTCACACTCTAGTTTGCTGTCATCCTTTCCTCACAAGCTGTGAGACCTTGAACAAGCCATTTAACCTCTTTGTGTTTCTAGTTTTACAGTTTACAAGTACAAACCTAAGCAGGGCAAGTAATGATAAAGTTATTATCTTTAACACTTGGTGAAACAGTCTCAGAATATGTGACTTGCCCAAGTTCACAGGTAGAGCTGATAAATGAAGCCACAGCGACTCAAAATCAGATATTCATTTAGAATTTAATACTTGGGTATTAATATCCCACTTTATTATATATTACCTCTCGACATCAGACAAAAATGCCATATTTGTCATTCCAAAATGTAATGAATATATAGAATATATAAATACAACTTTTTGTATGACTAGTCAGGCTTAAGATGTAGTTGGAATAATCCATGAAGATTTCTTGAAGGAAGTCTGCAGGAATGTGGGAAGGCTATTAACTTTCATTATGTTTATTGAGCACATAGTATACTCGTATGTCAGATACTATTCTACACATTTTACAAATGATTATTCTCACAACAGCACTTTGATATGGTTTTAAGGAAAAGGAAACGAGGCTTTCCAAGATAATATGATCCCCGAATATACAGAATATAGTATCTTGATTGCACAGCAAGAATCTACATGTGATAAAATGACACAGAACTAAGCACACATCATATAAATGTCAAACTCCTGCTTTTAGTATTGTACTAAAATTATGTAATATGTAACTGTTGGGGGAAACTGGGTAAATTGGACTTCCTTATTTTCGAGAAGTACTGATCAGGGATTCTAGGGAATGCCCTTCAGTTTAGGTCTGTCCAGTGTTTTTCTCATAGACAAGGGTTATGGGTTTGAGGGAGGCAGACCACAGACGCCTGTTCTGTATTTGCAGCTAACTTTGGGTCTAGTAATTATTTCAAATTAAAAGTTGAAAAAATGCAGTTATTTTCTAAAGGGGGATGATCAATAAATTTGCTTGACTGGAATGCCCTCAACACCTGCACACACCTATTAACAATTCACATAACCTGAGTTGTTCGGAGTGTTGATAGAGAAACTAGACTTTTTATATGCTTCCAGCACTTCATATCTGGCACTTTTGTTCAACAAAGATTCGGGGATTGCGGTGGTGGCATTGTATTAGGCACGGGTTTGGGGAAGTCGTTCGGTTTCTCCAAATCCAGACTAGAAGTTTTCCAGACTGTTTCTTCTCATAGTAGAGTCGTGGCCCGGACCTTGAGGTCTCCTTCTGGCCACCGCCGAACAGCTGCCCCGCGCGTGTTAGGAACCGTTCGGGCGCAGCTGGAACAGTAGCAAAGGTCCTCTGGGCATCTCAGACAGGTAGAGCTGACCGGTGACTCTTCCCAGCGGAAATACACGGAAGACCCACTTCCCCCAGGCAGGAGCCCAGGTGTGGGGCGGAGCCCTGGCAGCGGCCACTCCCTGGGCTCGGAGAAAGAAACTGGGACGTTGCGGACGCAGAGCTGGCCACACCAGTGGCGCGTGGCACGCGCGAGCCCTCCCGCGCATGCTCCACTTGTCGGCCTCATGCCCCCGCCCCGTCTCTTTCGCTCTTGCTCCCCCTCCTCCGCCAGCGTCCTCCGAGCTTGGCCCCTCTGGGCGCAGGGCCGACGTCCCGCGTGCGTGCCGGCGCCTGACTTCACTTCCGGTTAACGCGCTCCGCTTGCCCCCTGGCCCCGGATGGTGACTGGCGGTGGTGTTGCACCTCCCGGGACTGTCAGTGAGCCGCTTCCCAGTGTGATTGTGCTGAGCACAGGCCGGAAGATGGCGGCTGCGGCTGCGGC
>NW_017731557.1:587049-591337 GCF_001890085.2 Hipposideros armiger
CCTGGAGTGGGGGTGGGGAGGGAAGTAGGCGGGCTAGCTGCTTAAAGTGTTCCGTCGACGACTTTAGGACTTTGGCGGACTCCATGAAAGGCTAGACCTTGCCCTCTAGCTCGGGGCTTCCAATTTCTGTTCCCCCTCCATTCCCAGTGGGGACCTGCGGTGTGTGAAATGTAGATTTCTTTGGGTTTGTAATGAAGTGAAATTTCAGGCCTTCTCTATTTGTTTTGCCACAGTGAGCCGAAAGTTGGGATTTGGAGGTATGTCTGCGTCCCACAAATGAAGTAGAGCTGTTTTGGGTTGTGTACACTTGGTCCAGGGACGCGACTTTTAGTGTGCTTGAAGTGAACGCTCAGTGGACTGGACTGGAGTGTTTTGGAATTGCCCTGGCCAAGTTACAGTTGGCCGAGATGACATGTCATTTGCGGTTTAATGAGGAGTGGCTTAATTTAGATGTTATAAACTGAGATTGAAAAGTGAGTATATGAGTGAGTAACTCATGCACAGATTTATAATGGCTACTACTGTCTGCATTTAGCCAAGTGGAAGTAGTTATGTGGTTTACCAATTCTCTTGTATTTTAACATAGACAAATAAGGAAAGGTGGTTATTCTAGTTTATTGTGTGAGTAATAAGGCACTTAAGTAAATAGCAATTTAGGGATACAAAGATAAAATAAGGGATTTAATTTTTATTGATGTGAGAGTTGTGAAAAATACGTTGTATATAGCTATAGAATATAAACCTGGAGCATCTCTAAGATATGTCTGAGTGAACATTTTGGGTTGTAGGCTTGTAATTTTTTTTTCTTGGCCTAAGTAAAGGGCAGGAAGGGTATCCCAGAGGTAGCAATGAGCAGTTACTGCAGCTTGGACCTAACAGCTTGTATGGGAGGGAGATGCTCATTAGTAATTGAATATCTTCTTAAACTCACTTAAAAATATTTCATATAAAAAGGTATAAAGAATAGTTATGATAATGTACCCCCGAATCACTTTAAGAAGGAAAACATTACAGATAGAGTTGAAGCCTCTTTTTTGTGTCTCTTCTGGATTGCATTTCTTCAACCCTCCCTCTCCTATGAGCATTATCTTTAATTTGGTTTTATCATTTTTATATGTGTCTTTATGTTTTTTAGTATATGCTTGTGTCTTTAAAGAATAGTAGTATCTTCCATGATTTTAAACTTTGAATAAATGGTATCATAGTATATGTATTTGGATTTTTATAAAAAGACATATTAACAAAAGTTTAAAAATGTTTTCAGTAGAAAGAAGAGTCTCATGGGGTGTTTTTATATCTGGGGGCCATGTTTGAGAAAAATGTATGCTAGAGTTTTTTATAAATGGTTGGGGAAATTTAACGTATATGTATATGCCTGTTTATGAAAGAAAAAAAAAAGTTACTTTAATGGTAGATTACCAAAAGGGAGGGTTTTAGGTGCTTAATATAAGTGTAAATAAAGGTAGATGCGTAAAATCTAGTGCTGATTTGTGATAGCTTAGTTGGGATTTGTTGGGGGCATTTGTTAATTAGAAAAGTATAGGATTAAGGTACAACTGCAGATGCCCATGCATTGAGGATTGAATGTGATTAAAAATATATAGAAGAGTTATGGGAAGCAAAATAAAAGGATTACAGAAAAAGT
The DNA here is from genome assembly GCF_001890085.2 of Hipposideros armiger. NCBI lineage: Eukaryota > Metazoa > Chordata > Mammalia > Chiroptera > Hipposideridae > Hipposideros > Hipposideros armiger. The sequence goes on from NW_017731557.1 coordinate 588,695, forward strand.
TTGAAAGTAACAGTGGACAAATTCTGAAATGTTTTCACATATGAGAAGTGCAATTTATTAATATTAGTTACCAGACATTGTATAGGGTCATGTATATGTCATCTATTCAGATGATTGTATAGGGAGTGCTGCATTTTATGTTTTGCCTGGACTATGTAAGTATTTGGTAGGTTTGCTTTTAATGATTAATAGAGGGTAAGAGTCCTATAAATAGAATGGGGAGAAGGTGCCAGTAGTGACCATGGTCCTAACATGACCCCTCTTTCCAGTTAATGGACAATGAGCCACCTTCTTTTCTACCCCAGAGGAAAGATATCTTTGTTTGACGGACTAAAGAGTGGTGTAACCAGAACCATAGAGTCTTATTGGGCAATAGAGTAGTGTGTTGGATGGATGGGTTCAGTTATGGGTAGCCTATTAGTGTAGATTGGAAATTACAGGGATATAATGCATGTATATGTATTGAATGGGGTGGCAAAAATGGTGAATTTTTAGCTATGTCTACTAGTATATATCTTAAATTATGTGACATAAAATGTTTATAAATACACTTTCATTAGATTAAGGATTTATAATATGTATGTATATGTGTAGGTTAGGCAAGTCTTGACTCTGTTAGTGTTTAAGAGTTTAGATTTCTGAGTCCTTATGCTGATTCCTTGGTCTGGAGTTAGGACCTTCATTATCTGGCCTCTGCCCGTCTCGTCTCTAGTCTTGTTTCCCTCTTTTGTTTTGTGAAACTGGTTCATTTAATTTCCTTTCCCAACTGCAGTACTTTAGTTCTTTCTTGGAATGCACCAAGTCCCTCCAGACAGTTAGACAAAGCTTATCATTTTTCAAAATCTAGACCAGATACTAACTTCTTATTCTTTTAGTCTGATGTGATCCACTGAACCCCTAAGCACATATTGTCCTATGAATGTCTATTTTAGGTTAATAATTTGGCAACTTAATGTTTGTGGTATATTTTCTGTCTTGAACTATTTAAGAGGTCTAACAGTTAAGTTCACAAACTTATCCTAGAAAAAGTGCTACATCATTGCTGAATATCACTATGGTGACCACCTTTGAAGTACTTCCATTGTGAAGCTATGCACCAACGCCTAATCCACCCTTCAAAGCAATTTTGGAACTCTTTTTCTGGAATGGCCATCAGAGCGGTTGTCGTATTACGCTTGATGTCCTGAACGCCATGAAAATGTCTTTCGTTCAGTATTTCCTTTATCTTCTGTTAAAGAAAGAAGTCATTGGGGGCCAGATCAGACGAGTAGGGAGGGTGTTCCAATACAATTACTTGTTTCCTGGCTAAAAACTCCCTCACAGACAGTGGTGTGTGAGCTGGTGCCACGTCGTGATGCAAGAGCCTTGAATTGTTGGCAAAAAGTTCAGGTCATTTTCGTCTAACTTTTTCAAGCAGCATTTTCAGCACTTCCAAATAGTAAACTTAGTTAACTGTCCAGCTGGTCCAAATTTATAATGACTAATCCCTCTGATATCTAAATAGGTTAGCAGCATCGTTTTGACTCTTGATTTGGACTGTCGGACCTTTCTTGGTTGTGGAGAACTGGCTGACTTCCATTGTGCACTTTGACGCTTTGTTTCAGGGTCATATTGGTACACCCATGTTTCATCAGCAGTGATAATACAGCCGAAAACATCGTCTTGCCTCTCCCAAAGGTCTTGGCAAACTTCGACTCTCCTTTGCTTTTGAACAAAAGTTCATCTATGAGCTCCTTCGGGACCATTTTCCACACACTTTTCACATGCCCAGATTTTCAGTTAAGATTTTCCTAACTGTTTCTATATCGATGTTTACTTTGTCTGCTATGCTTCTCACAGCCGACGATTTTGACGCACAATTTGATGAATTTTTGCATTGTTTTTGTTAGTTCTGCTTGTTATTGGCCACCCTGACTTCTCTATCAGTGACACGTTCTCTCCCCTCAGTAAAATGTTTAATGCATTTGTATACTGCCGTTTTCTTTATGACATTATCCCCATAAACTTGGATTAGCATGTCTCTGATTTCATTTCCACTCTTGCCTAGTTTAACAAGAAATTAATGGTTGTTCGTTACTGTAATTCAAGCACAGACATTCTCTCAACAGCACACAAAAACATGCAACAACAATAATGAACGCTATTCAGCAAGACACCGCCACATGTCGACACAAACACAGCTGTGAGACACTGATATACCAAGGTTATGAAACCTTACGGAGCTGTTTGTACAGTGCTGCCAATGTAAGCGCACCGTAGCAATTTCACGAACTTAATTTTCAGACCTTGTAAGTTCCATTTTATTTAGCTTCTCGTGAATATATGATGTCTGTTTAATCATATTTCAAACGCTTTGTGAAAGGAACCTTGTACACAATTCATTTGTGTAAATACCAAGGAGCATGACTGCTGGATCATATGATAGGATTATGTTTAGCTTTTTTTAAAGATTTTATTGGGGAATTGGGGGAGTGAACAGCGTTGGGGAATCGGGGAAGGGGAACAGACAAGTTGCTGTCCTTTTGTTCTTCAGTCTAGTTGTGGAGTACGTTGCTTCACTGGCCCATGTTGGTATTATCATTGCGCTCTTCCCGGGTGAGGCAGCCGCTCGCCGGCCATTGGACGGCCGCTCACGGCATCTCA
>NW_017731557.1:596705-598259 GCF_001890085.2 Hipposideros armiger
AACCAATGCGCCACTTGGCCCGCCCTGAGTTACCATCTTTAAATGGGCTAGTAACTCTGGCCTGGACTACTTCATCATCTGATAAGAAATGTAGAAATTTGTTTTGAATTGTAGCACTTGAAATGTGAGGGATACAAAAACCTTAAACTCCTTGGGTATAGAAGAGATAATAGAGGTACAAATAACAGTAAGAAGGCAGTATAGAGAGGAGATAGCGGATGTACAAATAACAGAAACCATAAAGTAATTGTTAGAACAGTTTATGACAAGGGCAGTGTTCCAAAAAAAAAGTAGTATGGTCTAGTTTGAGTATGTTAAATCAGGGATGTATTTTAGAGGAGATAACTTTTGCTTACTTTTTAGAGGAAATGGCAGAAATGTTAGAGTGAAGGAGGTAGGAATGTTGTCTTTGAGATTTATTGTGGGCACCAGGAATTTAAATCTTCATGATTTGTTTTTGTACTTTTACTTTGATTTATGGAGTAGGAGAGAAAAGTAAGACTGGAGAGATGGCACCAGGCAGCTGTTCTCAGCCTTGGTTGCTCATTAGAATCATCAGGGGAACTTTCAAAAAAACAACAACTCTGTTTAGGCCCCAGTAGTCTGACATAAGTGGTCTGGAGTGTAGCCTAGGCATAATTTTTTTTTTTTTAAAGCATGCCAGGTGATTCTAATGTGCAGCTAAGTTTAGAGGGTCAAACTTTAGGACCTTGGACAAGCAAGTTTATTTGATATGCCTGGGATAAATGAGAAACAGGTTTCATTTGAATTGAATAATAACTATTTTGTCTTAAAAATTTTTTTGTAAGGAAAATCTTACAAGTTTGTCAGCTAATAAAACCTACCTCATTCTATTTTAAATTGTATTTAGTGAATATGTAATGAAATAATGCTTGTAAGAACAGGGATACATCAAGGGCCCAATTTCTGTTGCTTTCTGTTTTTTTCCTGTTCTGTTGTAATTCAGTTTGGTTCTTTTTTTTTTTTTTTTAAGCCAACCTAGTGCTCTGATAGTTTTCCACCAAAATGTCACTACAGCCTAGGACAGAGACCTCATACTGGGGCAGGAGAAAAGGGGAGAAAAGGGGAGAAAAAGGGACTCGGGAGGGTAGAGATGCCTCGGGTTATCTGTGTCAGATCACTTAGTCTCGTGCCTAAAATATCTTAGTTTCATATTGTATTAAAAAAAACAAACCCCAAGAATACTGCATTTTACCACATGACAGCTTAGTTTTATTTTATTATTTATTTATTTATTTTTTTGTGGAGAACAGTGTCACTGGCCCTCATATGTGGGATCTGAACCGGGGCCCTCTGGTGTCCCAAGCCAGCTCTTAACCATCGCGCCACTCGGCCGGCCCCGACAGCTTAGTTTTAATATGCTAAAAAGTTCTTCAAAACTATAGAAAATAATTCATTTATTCAAAACCATTTGTTGTGTGTCAAACACTGGTTGTACAGCAGTTAAGCGTCCTTGCTTTCCTAGAGCTGGTGGTTTAGTGGGAAGGGATAAATCTCTCTCTCTCTCTCTCTCTCTCTCTCTCTCTCTCTCTC
>NW_017731557.1:598397-604931 GCF_001890085.2 Hipposideros armiger
TGTTCAGCATCTTAGCTGTAGAGGGCAGTGTCACTGGACCTCATATGTGGGATCCGAACCAGGGCCCTCTGGCATCCCAAGCCAGCTCTTAACAAACGCCCCACTTGGCCGGCCCTCAAAATAATTTTGCTTTACTAGAAAATTTATCCTAGTCTTTGTTTTAATAGTTTCAGATTTATTAATGAGAGGCAATATAGGAGATCAGCCTCCGGAGCCAAACAGCTTGAGCTTAAGCTTAAGTCTTGGTTCTGTTTGATCTTGACGTTCATCTATAAAATGAGGATAATAATATTTACCTCATCAGGTGATTGTGAGAATTAAAATGAGTTACTATATGTAAAGCATGTAGAACAGTGCCTGGTATTTAGTATGTGCTCTGTAAGTGCTTGTATTTTATTATATTTTTTATTCTTGTGATAGCAGTGGCTATTTGAAAGCTGGCTGAGTGTAGTAGATAGATGTTTTTGCTACAGATATTCTATTGAAATTGCAGTATTTTCTTCCAGTTTTCCATGTATGTGGGAATGTGACTGGGTGAAATCTAATAGACATAAGATTAGATGCAATAATATTTGTATTATAGGAGAGGTATAAACTGTAAGTTAATTGATTTTGGACTTGAAATTGTTAAAAGACCAAGGTGATAAGAAGAGCTGGTTGATTGGTGTTTATACAGTTATTGAATATGTGCTGGGCATGGGAATACAAAATAATTAAGACAACATTTTGGCCTTTGAATGCATGCTTGGTGATGATTTTAAGTAAATCATTTTAGCATAATGTCATAAGTTCTATAATACAGATGTGAGGAATGCTGTGTGAGTAGAGGAGAGAGTGTCTTCAACTGGAGGGAGATAGAGAAAGCTTCTCAAAGGAGTTTGCCTTTATAATTGGTTTTGAAAGATGAGATAGTGGGAGGGAATGTTATAGGCATGATCATCTTAAGCCAAGGTATTTGGCTTGTGCAGAGACATGTTGATCTTTAAAAACATGGTGAATTCAAGGAAGAAGTTTTGGGGAGGCAAGGGTTGGGGTTTAGTGTATGATTGGGGATGGTTAGAGTTGAAGGTGAGAAATAGGCAAGGACAAGATCATAATATGTTTTGCTAAGAAGTTTGGACTTTTATCAATGGGAGGGAGCCATTGTATGTTATGACATGATCAAGTTTCCTTTTAGAAAAAGTTGGAGCTAATGCCCAGGTGTGAGAAGCATCATTAAGTTAAATTTAGTGGTAGGAACACCATAATTTGGTGAATGTGGGGATGAGAGATTGACAAGGTGAAAATTATTCATGCTTAGCTTCCTACTTTGAGCATTGAATGGTGGTGTTCAGTAACCTGAATAAGCAATGCAGTAGTTCCTTCTTATCCATGGTTTTGCTTTCTGTGGTTTCAGTCACCTGTGGACAACCATGGTCTGAAAATATTAAATGGAAAATTCCAGAAATAAAGAATTCATAAGTTTGAAAATGTGTGCTGTTCTGAGTAGCGTGATGAAACCTCAGGCTGTTCCACTCCATCTCTCCCTGGACGGTAATCATCCCTTTGCCTAGCCTGTCTGATGCTATATATGCTACCCACCCCCTAGTTAGTTGCCTTCTGTGTTATCAGATCAACTATCAGGGTATTGGAGTACTTGTGTTTAAGTAACCTTATTTTTCTTAATAATGGCTCCAAAGCACAAGAGTAGTGATGCTGGCAATTTGAATAGGTCAAAGAGAGGCCATAAAGCGCTTCCTTTAAGTAAAAAGGTGAAAATTCTCTTCTTAAGAAAGAAAGAATTGTATGCCGAAGTTGCCAAGATCTATGGGTAAGAACGAATCTTCTATCTGAAATTGTGAAGAAGGAAAAAAATTTATGCTAATTTGCTGAGAGAGACACCACATTCACATGACTTTCATTACAGTGTATCGGTATAATTGTTCAGTTTTATTAGTTATTGTTGCTGATTCTCCTGTGCCTAATTTATAAATGAAGCTATCATAGGTATGTATGCATAGGAAATAAACAGTCTATGTAGGGTTAGGTACTATCTGTGGTTTCGGGCATCCCCTCAGGGACTTGGAATGTATCCCTGTGGAGAAGGGGGGGCTACTGTACAAGAAGGTGTGGTGAGTTGCTTTTGTTGGAAAAGGCTGGGGAGGAAGAGGGAGATAGTGATTTCAGTGATTTCAGTCATGTTAATTTTGACGTCCTTGAAGGGCATCCAATTAGAAATGTCCAGGAGGCATTTGGAAATTCACAGTTGAAGCCTGAAAATTTGGGAATACAGATTTGGAAGGCATTGGCATTTATAGATAGAGAGCCTAGTCTAGTGGTTAAGGATATTGGCTCTAAAGCAAGACTTAGTTCCAGCCTATGATTCACCTCTTTGTAGCTGTGCCCTTCTGCAAGATTCTTAACCTCCCTCTCTGCACTTGATAATTAATACCTAACTCATTGGTTTATTGGAAAGATTAAGTAAACTGATAAATATAGATACTGCTTTATAGCACTCAATAAATGTTACTTTCTGTATTGGTATTTTTAGTTATATAGCTCAATTCAACAAGTGTTTGTCATATGGGGATAATAAGATGAATTTGAAATCTACGCCTCTCTCCAAATTCTCAAAGAGGTGACACCTCAGCTGATACTTGAAAGAAAAGGAGTTAAGTTAGTCAGATAGAGGGAACAGCATGAGCAGGATTAAAGGCATGAAGTAGGTAATATGACTTGACCTTCCTAGGCTCCCATATTTTTAAGTAGTGCAAGAACTCCCATTTCAAGGTAAAAAAAAATCTAGGGCCCTATTACCATAGGAGGTACAATTTTAGTATCAGTTAATTGAGAAAATATTGCCAAAGCTACTAATTTGAAATAATTTTTATTTTAGACTTAATATTTATGAGTATGTAATTTGAAAACTACTACAACACACATACTTTGGGCTTTTGTCCCTGCTGGCTGGCTTAGCTTTGAAATATTTATGGGAGGAACAAGTCAGTTAACACTTTTCCATCTGCCCTCCAACTTCAAAAATTTTGATGCTATCATCTTCTCATTTATTCTTTTTGTCTTTGTGCGTGTGTTTAAGCCCTTTTTGTTTCTTTACTCTTTCCAGTGGGAGCTTGGGAGGGAGCACAGGTAAATTTGACTGTCTTACTATATCCTTGTTTCACTGGAAATCTGTAGTTGTAACTGTACTTAAGTTGTTATTTGTCACTCTGTACTTAGGAACCTTGGCTCTAACTGTAGATAGACTATAAACAATAACATTTCTGTAATGTATGTAAGAACAGTGGGGAGGCGGGTCGGGGGATACCCCTCTGATATGCACATTGTACTACTCATGGTCTTAATGCCTCTTGTGTGTTTGGCAAGACACTTCTCTGAGTTACCATCTTTATTATTATTTTTTATTTATTTATTTTTGAAAGATTTTTTTATTTTTATTGGGGAACTGGGGGATGGAAACAGTGCTGGGGAATTGGGGGAGGGGGAACAGACAAGTTGCTGTCGTTTTGCTCTTCAGTCTAGTTGTGGAGGACGTTGCTTCATTGGCCCAAGCTGACACCATCATTGCGCTCTTCCCAGGCAAGGCAGATCAGTCGCCGACTTCTGGACGGCCACTCACGGTGGCTGTTGGCCGCTCATGCTGGCTGCCGGCCACACAAGGTAGCCCATGGCAACCCACTGCAGCAGGGGCTGCAGCCTACGCCNCGCTCGCCGGCCATTGGACGGCCGCTCACGGCATCTCACAGCAGCTCACGCCAGCTGCTGGCCAGCCCACTGCAGCCTATGCCATCACTGGCGACTCACGACAGCCCAGCTCCATGTCGAGCTGTTGTTCACCATCCTAGCTGTAGAGGGCGCAGTGTCACTGGCCCATGTGGGATCCGATCCGGGGCTCTGCTGCTCAGAGCTAGTGTCCCAAGGCAACTCTTAACCAACACACCACTCTGCCGGCCCCTCTATGGTTAGTTTTTGTAGGAAACTGCCAAACTGTCTTGCAAAGCTGCTGTACTATATTGCATTCTAGCGGCAGTGAATGAGAGTTCCTGTTGCTCTGTATCCTCATCAGCATTTGCTATTGTCAGTGTTTGGATTGTGGCCATTTCAATATGTATGTAGTGATATCCATTGTTTTAATTTGCAGTCCCCTAATAACATGATGTTGAACATCTTTTCATATGCTTATTTGTGGACTTGGGTTTAAAAAATCGAAATAGCTCTTTATCCACCAGGGACTATATTTTTTTCTATTACTAGATATGTCCCTCTTTTTAGCTATTGTTTACTCATTTAGTTTAGCATAATAGTTAGGAAGGAGCTTGGTTTGGGATACAGATGGCTTGGGGTAAGATCCCAGTTCCTGGTTTTTTTTTTTCAGTTTAACTCTGTAGCCTTGACTAAATTACTTAACATTTCGGTTCCAGTTTTCCCTTTTGCAGAATAGGGATGATAATTGTACTAATTGTGAAGATTATGTGTTAATACATATAAAGTGCTCAAAAAATGTTCTTATTTACTTGTAAATCTCTGTAAATACCCTTTTTTGCTTAAACCTTTTTGATATTCTGTTAAATTTTTTGAACTTAACCCCAAATTTGAACTTACTAGGAATTTTTTTTGATTTAGCACCTTTCACTACTATGCAGAATCCATCTAGTTTTTGCTTTGATATAAGAGTAAGGTATTGTTAATTTGTTCAGTATTTTCTTATTTAATTACTAGTAGTGCTGTTTTCTGTTCCTGAAAGAGCTCCTCTTCTTTCCTAAATGTATATTTTGTTTTTTGTTTTTATAAGCTTTTTTGAGAGCATATGGAGAGAGAATGGGCTTTATCGTTTTAGGTAGTCCCACAGTTTGACTTTTAGCTCACTAACTCACTACCTAAACTTCCTTAATTCAGCATCCTCATTTGTAAAGTAAGATTAATATTTTTACAGGGTGATCGTGCAGATTAAGTGGTAAACACTTAAAGTGTCCAACACTTCCTGGCATATGTATTGTAGGCACACAGTGAATTCAAGTCTCATGGGTGCTTGATATTGCCATGCTCCTCACTTTTTAAAAAATGTTCACTGACTTAGTGTTTGTAGGCAGATTAGATAGATATCATTCAAATGTAGATGGAAATATTAATGTTGGTAACAAATGTTATCTATATTTGAATAAATACCTTTCAGTGTATTGGTGTAGCTAAATGTCAGAGTGAAGTTAAGCCTGTTGTATTATTAGTTCTGTGTATATATGGATATGTATAAGTAAATGAAGGTATGTGTGTGGGTATTAATCCGTGGATATTGAAGTATTATGTGTAAGAGAAAGTCATGTCTCTTCAGTTTCTGAAATGGGTTTCAGGTCTTTGTCATTGTGAAAAAGAGGAAACTAGGGCCGGCCGAGTGGCTCAGTTGGTTAAGAGCTCGCTCAAGAGTTTGAGCTCTGAGCAACAGCAGTTCAAGTCCAGCCCGAGCTGAGCAGCCCCCCCCCCCCCCAAAAAAAGAGGAAACTAAAGCTGCTCATGGTTTTTGGATCAACACTCCAGTTTTACATTTTTTTATTAATATCTCCCTTTATCCTTTTCCTAAATAGACATAGACTTTGATTTGATTTGAGAAGTTTGTACAGTGGTCATGCATGAGAAAATGTCATTGTACTCTACTCCAGTTGCAGCGAAGTTCAGATTAAGTGATTTCTTATTGATTGATTGATTGATTGATTGATATGACAGCTTCTTGTTCAGACTTAAAGTTGCCTGCTCCAAGAAGTCTTGAAATATAGAAAACTAACTAGGTTAGCCTGCATAGTCCTCAAGAAATAAATTTTATGAATAAAACTAATCACTTTGTTAGAGGTGTAAAATACTTTTCTTATTGCTTCTGAATTGGGCATGCATTAATTTGGATAAAATGCGAAATCTTTCTGTAGGTCTCCAATTTGGAAATTGTAAATGATTCATATCACTTCCTATTTCCTGACTTACCTTGGTATATGCTCCTTCCTAGTCAATTACTCTCCTATGAAAATAATAACCACAGTAAGAGTTGGGATTTCAGTAGGCCTAGATAGTTGTCTTCTGGATGCATCTGAGTTCTTTATAAAAACTTAATTCAGCAAATCTTCTTGTGGGCTATAAACGTGTACATTGGCTTTGTTTCAGTAATGCTACATGACGACCTATCTTATGTTAAAGATTTGCTGTTTTTTAGCAAATTATTTTTTCTGTAATTAATGAGTAAATTTATATTAAAATTTAAAAAATATTTTGCTATGTTTTTAAGATCCTCTGTATTTATCCAAACTTTTACATTTATCTTCCAGGTTTTCATATTGAATGCTCAAAATATTTTTTTTTTAGATTTTTTTATTGGGGAATTGGGGGAGGGGAACAACGCTGGGGAATTGGGGGAAGGGGAACAGACAAGTTGCTATCCTTTTTGTTCTTCAGTCTAGCTGTGGAGGACGTTGCTTCACTGGCCCAAGTTGGCACCATCATTGTGCTCTTCCCGGGCGAGGCAGATCAGTCGCTGGCTTCTGGATGGCCGCTCAC
>NW_017731557.1:612311-618785 GCF_001890085.2 Hipposideros armiger
AATGTCCTTTAAAAATTTTATAAATGAAACTATGATAGTTTTATTTTCATTTTCAATTTTACTTCAGAGCCACATGTACGTACCCAAAGAGCCGCAGTTTGCTGACCCCTGGCGGCTCTTCTGTCTCAAAAATTTGCTGACCACCGTTCTAGAATGTTACAGAAATGAAACACTCCAGTATCTAGCTTTTTGATACTGACTGCTTGCACTTAGCAAAATGCCTTTGAGATTTACTCAAGTTGTTGCATGTATCAATGGTTCATTCCTTTTTATTGCTAAATAGTATTCTGTCAAATTGATGTATCACCACTTGTTTAGTCATCACTCTATGAATGACATTTGGATGTTATCAGTTTTTGGTGATTATGACTAGAGCTACTATGAACATTTGAGTACAGATTTTTGTGTAAATATAAGGTTTTATGTCTCTAGGGTAAATACGTAGAAGTAGGATTACAGGGCCATTTGGTAAGCGTATGTTTAACTTTATAAGAAACTGTCAAAGTAGTGTGGCTGTACCATTATGCATTTCCATTAGAAATGTATGAGTTCCTCATACAACTCAATGTCAAACAAACAAAAAATCCAATTAAAAAATGGGCAGAGGACGTGAACAGACCCTTTCCAAGAAGACATACAAGTGGCCAACAGAAATGAAAAGATGCTCAACTTCACTAGCTATTAGGGAAATGAAAATCAAAACCACAGTGAGATACCATCTCACACCTGTTAGAATGGTTGTTATTAACAAGACAAGTAATAACAAGTGTTGGAGAGAAAGGAACCCTCATACACTGATGGTGGGAATATAAATTGGTACAGCCACTATGGAAAACAGTGTGGAGACTCCTGAACAAGTTACGAATAGAATTATCATATGACTTAACAATCCCTCTTTTGGGTAGATCTACCCCAAAAACCTGAAAACATTTATCTGTAAAGATATATGTACCCCTATGCTCATTGCAGCATTATTCACGTTGGCCAAGACATGGAAACACTGAAATGTCTTCGATGGATGGTTAGATAAAGGTGATGTGGTACATGTATACCATGGAATATTACTCAGCCATAAGAAAAGATGAAATACTGTCATTTGCAACAACATGGCTGGATCTTGAGAATATCATGCTAAGTGAAATAAGTCAAATGGAAAAGTCGAACCATATGATTTCATACATATGTGGGATATAAAACTGAAAGCAACAAACAAGACAAACAAAAACTCATAGACACAGGCAACAGTATGGTGGTTACCAGAGGAAAAAGGTGTTGGGGGGAGGTAGAAAAGGGTAAAGGGGGTCAAATACAAGGTGACAGAAGGGTATTTGACTTTGGGTGGTGAATGTACAATGCAATATACAGATGATATATTATAGAATTGTAAACTTAAAACCTATGTAATTATATTAAACAATGTCACCACAATAAATTTAATAAAAATTTTTAAAAAGCTAATAAAAAGATATGTATGAGTTCCGCTTATTCTACATCCTTATCAGTGCTTGGTATTCTGTATTACTAAGAAGTCAATACTAAGGCTAGCCGAGTGGCCCAGTTTGTTAAGTTAAGCTCGCTCAAGAGAGTGAGCTCTGAGCAACAGTGGTTCGATTCCCGGCCCTAGCTGAGCTGCCAACAGGTGGCAGGATGGCTCAGCTAAAAAAAAAAAAAAGAAAAAGTCAATACTACTTAAAACAGTTTACAGATTCAATGCTATCTCAATCAAAATCCCCATGATATTATTTTGCAGAAGTAGAAAAATGCGTCCTAAAATTCATATGGAATCTCAAGGGACCCCAGATAGCCAAAGCATTCTTGAGAAACAACAAAGTTGTATGACTGATCCTTTCTGATTTCAAAATTCACTGGCATAGACAATAATATAGACTGATGGAATAGAGGGCACAGAAAAAAACCCTTACATACTCGTATGTGGTCAAATGATTTTCACTAAGGAGGCCCAAACCATTCTATGGTGAAAAAGACAGTCTCTTTTAGGAATGGTGCTCAGAAGACTGTATATCCATATGCAAAAAAAAATGAAGTTAGACTGTTAACGTTACATCATATACAAAAATGAACTCAAAATGGATCAAAGACCTAAACATAAGAGCTATGCCTATAAAACTCTTAGAAGAAACCGAAGGGGAAAAAGCTACATGACATTGGATTTAGCAGTGATTTCTTGGATATGACACCAAAGACATAGCTAAAGAAAAAAATAGATGAAATTGAACTCCCATCAGAATGAAAAACTTTTGTGCATTGAAGGATGCTGAACAGAGTAAAAAGGCAAACCACATAACAGGAGGAAATATTTGCAAATCACATATCCAGATATATAGACTACTATCCAGAATATATAGAGAACTTCTAGAGCCCAACAACAGAAACAACCAGGAATGGGCAAAGGACTTAAACATTTCTCCAAAGATGTGCAAATGGCCAACAATCCTATGAGAAGATGCTCAAAAGATGGCACATTTCATCTGTATTTTCTTCTTTAAGCTGTTAGCATTAGGGAAATGTAAATCAAAATCACAGTGAGATATACCTCATCACACCCAGTAGAATGGCTGTTACTTAAAAAAAAGTGTTTTGAGGATGTGGAGAAATTGGAATCCTTGTGTACTTTTGATGGAAATGCAAAATAGTTGCTATGGAAAACAGTATTGGCAGTTCCTCAAAAAATTAAAAATAAAATTATTATATGATCCTGTAATTCCACATCTGGGTATACATGTACTCAAAAGAATGGTAAGCAAGGGCCTGAAATATATGTACACCATATTGACAGCAGCATTATTTGCAGTAGTCAAAAAAGTTGAAGCCACCCAAGTGTCCATAGACAGATGAGATAAACAAAATATGGTGTTGTATGTATACAAAATAATTTTAGCCTTAAAGAGGAAGGAAATTCTGACACATGCTGCAACGTGGATGAATCTTGAAGACATTACAAGTATGCTCAGGGAAATAAGACAGTCACAGAACAACAAGTACCGTGTGATTTCACCTACATGAGATACTCAGAGTTGTCAGTTTCGTAGAGACAGAAAGTGTAATAGTGGTTGCCAGGAGCTGGGGGGATGGAAGTTGGAAGAGGGAGTTAATGCCTAATGGTTAGAGTTTCAGTTTTGTAAGATGAAAAGAGTTCTGTGGATGGATGTTACTGATGGTTGTACATCATTGTCAGTGTACTTAATGCCACTGAACTGTACATTTAAAAATGGTAAAAATGGAACATTTTATGTTATGTATTATTTGCCACAGTTAAAAATTAAAAAAAATCAAATGGCCACGTTTATGTGGGTCAGTCTCTGGATTCTGTTTTGTTCCATGGGTCTATATGTCTGTTTGCCAGTACCACATTTTCTTTATAGTAGGTCTTAAAATTCAATAATGTGTTTTGTCCAACTTTGTTCTTTATCAAAATTCTTTTTGGCTGTTCCAGTTCATTTGCCTTTTCAGATAAATCTTAGAATCAGTTTATATCTAAAAAAATCCTGCTGGAGTTTTGATAGAAATTGCATTAATTTGGGGATTATTGACATCTCTTTACTGTGTTGACTCTTCTAGTCCATGACCATGGTTTTTTTTAGGTCTTCTTTGATTTCTTTCATCAGCCGTTTGTACTTTTTATAATACATATCCTGTACACCTTTTATTAGGTATGTAATAAAAGTATTTTATTTTGTTTTAGAGCTATTGTAAATTGTTACTGTTTTTTGTAAACTTCAGTTTCAGATTGATCATTGCTAGTATATAGAAATAGAATTGATTTTTGCATATTGACTTTGTTTACTGCAACCTTGTTAAACTCATTTATTAGCTCTTTTTTTTTTAAAGGTTTTTTTTTTTTTATTGGGGAATCGGGGGAAGGGGAACAGACAAGTTGCTGTCCTTTTGTCCTTTTGTCTAATTGTGGAGGACTTTGCTTCACTGGCCCAAGTTGGCACCATCATTGTACTCTTCCTGGGCGAGGTGGGTGAGGCAGATCAGTCGCCGGCTTCTGGACGGCCACTCACTGTGGCTGCTTGCCACTCACGCTGGCTGCTGGCTACACACGGTAGCCCATGGCAACCCACTGCAGCAGGGGCTGCAGCCTACGNGGCGGTGGTGTTGCACCTCCCGGGACTGTCAGTGAGCCGCTTCCCAGTGTGATTGTGCTGAGCACAGGCCGGAAGATGGCGGCTGCGGCTGCGGCGGCCTCGGGTTCGGGCTGTTCCTCGGCGGCGGGGGCGGGAGCGGCCGGGGTTTCGGAGTGGCTGGTGCTGCGGGACGGCTGCATGCGCTGCGACGCCGACGGTCTGCACAGCCTCTCCTATCACCCGGCGCTCAACGCCATCCTGGCCGTCACCAGTCGGGGGACCATCAAAGTCATCGACGGCACCTCGGGGGCCACCCTGCAGGCCTCGGCGCTCAGCGGTGAGTATGCGGCACGCCGGGCGGGGACCGGGCCCGCCGCGGGAGGAGCCGGGCCGGCGGGTTACCAGGGAAGGAAGCCGCCCTGCTCCGGGGCCGGGCCTTCGGAGGAGGGGAAACGGCGTGATGCGAGCGGGCAGGCGGGAGGGCAGGGCTGGGGGCTCAGGCCTGCCTGTGAAGGGAGGCCCGGAAACTGATGGAGGAGGACCGTAGGACTTGACTTTTTCAGCGGCTGTGGCTAGGAAGGAAAGACTGGCGAGTCGGGGAGCGGTGGGAGTTGCCTTTCGGGCCTTGAGCGTCCGGTGCAGGTTGGTCCTCTGGGAGAGAAGGAGGCCTCGGAGCTCGGCCCCGGAGAAGGCCAGGCCCCTGGGTAGGTCCTAGAGGAGGTGTCGGTACTGCCTTCTATTGGATCAGAGAGCAAAAGGGTGGAAGGGTTGGACCTGACGTGAGAGGCTGCTGGCCCTCCCCTCTTGTGGATCCTCGGCTCTTCCTAGCACCCGCAGGTGCTAGGATGTTCCGCGGGCTTCGTGCCCGGGGAGGGGAGGGAGGTGGGATGGGGNCACACACACACACACACACACACACACACACAATCAGGTAGTGATAAATACCATAAGAAATTCGAGCTGGTTTGAAATGGTGGGTGGGTAAACTTGTGCTGTGAGGAGGTCTGGTAGGTCTCTGAGATGGCACTTGATTGACGAAAGATCACAATGATGTGAGATAGCAGCAAGGCGGATGGATATACAGGGGAATTTTCTGTCGGTTTGTCTGTTACTGTAATATGCAAAAACAGCTAGATGGATTTCCATCATATTTGGATGGAATTTGACTTTGACTGACTTAAAATGTAGGCTCTGTGAGGAATAATTCGTTAACTTTTGGAGAATCTCTTTGATGCTTGGGTAGATGTTGGTTCTCCTGCCTGGAACAATACTATGCATTGTATTTTATCCTTTGGTTCTTCATGGCCTAGCCACTGAACTTTCTTAAACTTGCTTTGCACCAAATTCTAGTTCACAGGAATATTCATTTGCCTTTGAATAGTATAGTATAGTGTACTAACAACTTTTGTTAAATGATTTTATTTTTGGTTACTTTAATTATATTTTAAAAGCTTTATAAAAACCTAACATTAATTTTGCAGCCTCTTTATTGACTTCGATGTTTATATATACGAGTAGTATGTTTCAGTAGACTATTTTAAACATTGAAGTCTGATGTTAGTGGAAATGGAATTGTACAGTGTGTTATGTTGGTTTGCAGATATAATGTTTTTCTGATGATAGTTTTGCAAGTTTTATAGGAATGCACATGGATAGTACATTGATAAGGAGTTGACTTTCTTAAAGTGGGTATTAGAACTGATAACTGATTTAAAAAAAACCAATTTCCTTCCTTTGAAATTTTTGTTTTTTAATTTTTTATTGCGGAACAGCCATGTTTATTGTTTACACATTGCTTTCATGCTGCAATGGCATAGTTGACTCTTTTAGGGAGGGTACAGCTCACAGTGGCCCATGTAAGGGATTGAATCGGCAACCTTAGTGTTGTCAGCACTGTGCTTAACCAACTGAGCTAACCGATCACCCCTGAATTTTTTTTTTTTAATTGGGGAACTGTGTTTTTCCAGGACCCATCAGCACCAAGTCAAGTAGTTTCAATCTAGTTGTGGAGGGTATAGCTCAGTGGCCCCTGAAGGGATCGAACTGGCAACCTTGGTGTTATGATAACTCTAACCAACTAAGCTAACTGGTTGCCCCACCCTGAAATTTTTTGTTTTAAAAGTAACTTACCTTATTATAGGATACCAGACAGACTAAGGAAAAGAGTAATCACCCATGATTTCATTACCTAGAGACGGCCATTGTTTGCATTTGGTGTGTAACAATTTCTGTTTGCTTTCTTCAATTGTTATATTAAACAATAAAGACATATTATTCTTTATAGAATTTGGATTGTAAGGGTATGTTAAGAAGTACTTTTCGGGCCGGCTGAGTGGCTCAGTTGGTTAAGAGCTCGCTCAAGAGTTTGAGCTCTGAGCAACAG
>NW_017731557.1:623274-629966 GCF_001890085.2 Hipposideros armiger
TGTATTTTGATTTTGTTTTTGTTTTAGATTCTTTGGGATTTTTTACAGAGGTAAAATTGTTGTGTTAATAGGGACAGTTTAATTTCTTTTCTAACCTGTATGGCTTTTAAATCCTCATTTCTTATTGCAGTGGCTAGAACTACCCAGTCTGATATTGAATAGGAGTGGTGAAGAGTGGACATCCTTGCCCTTGTTCACGATAATAGGGGGAAAGTGTTTATTCAGTCTTTTACCACTGAGTAGGTTGATAGTAGGATTTTTGTGGTTGTCCCTTATCAGGTTGAGGAAATTCCCTTTTATTTCTATTTGCTGTGTTTTTTTTTTTAAATAGTCTAAGTTGTATTTTGCCAAATGTATCTACTGACTTGGGTATGCAGTTCTTCTTAAAGCTATTAATATGATAGTTTACAATGATTGAATTTTGAATATTGAACCAGTTTTGCATTCCTGGGATAACCCTACTTTGTCTTGGTATATTATTCTTTTTATATATTGCCAAATTCCATTTGTGTTTATGTTTTTTTTAGGAACTTTGGATCTGACTGCATGAGGGATAATGGCATGTACCGTATTTCCCCATATATAAGATGCACTCTTTTTTGAAAAATTTGGGTTCTAAAAACGGGGTGCGTCTTATACAGTGGTTGTAGATTTTTTACTTGCATTTCCTGCTGAGGACGAGGCAGTATATGAAGACAGTGATTTGTCATCAGACACAGATGAGGACAAGGTAATGGTTGGGAGTTTTGACAGTGATGAGGAGTTATATGAATTTTATGATGAATAAAACTTGAGTTCAATAACTTTATGTAATCCATTTTTTTTTTTCAAATTTCGGGCCCCAAAATTAAGGTGTGTCTTATACATGGTAGCGTCTTATACATGGGGAAATACTGTAGTTTTCTTGTACTGTCTTTTTCTAGTTTTGGTATCAGGTTAATGGTGGCCTCATAAAATGATTTAGAAGGTGTTCTCTCTTCCATTTCCTGGAAGAGATTGTGTAGAATTGATGTTACTTTTTACTTATATGTTTGGTAGATTTCTCCAGTGAAATTTGGTAGGCCTAGAGGTTTCTTTGGAAGGTTTTTAACAATGAATTCAATTTCCTTACTTCACATTATCTGTTTTATTTTGGATGTTTGTGATTTTCAAAGAATTGGTACATTTCATCTGTATTTTCAAATTTATGTGTGTAGATCTTTATCTGTATTATTCACCAGTTACCTTTTTAACATCTATAGTGTCAACTTTATTTATTTTGACAACCTAAGTTGACAAATTCATGTGCATGGAGTTAGTCATAGCATTCTCTTATATTTTAATGTCTGCAGGATCTGGAGTTTATCACCTCTTACATTCCTGATATTGGTAATTTGTTTCTTCTCTTTTTTTCTTTGCCAGTCTTGCTCGAGGTTTATCAATTTCATTGATATTTTCAAAGAAGTTAGTTTTGCTTATATTAATTTTCTCTATTATTTTTCTATTTTCAGTTTCATTGAGTTGTGCTATTATTTCTTTCCTTTTGCTTGTTTTGGTTTCATTTTGCTCTTCTTTTTTTTTTAGCTTTTTTAAAGTAGAAAGCTTAGGTTATTGATTTGATAAACCTTTTTTCCCCATTCTATTATAAGGATTTAATTCCTATAAACTTCACTCTAAGCATTGCTTTAGCTGCATATGACAAATTTTGATGTTATATTTTTATTGTCATTTAATTAAACATTTTCTGAATTACCTGAGACTTCTTCATTGATCTTTGGGTTATTTAGAAGTATGTTGTTTAATTTCAAGTATTTAGAGGTTTCCTGTTATATTTCTGTTCTTGATTTCTACTTAAATCCATTATGGGTAGATAACATACTTTTAATTTTACACTAATTTTTGTTGAGGTCTGTTTTATGACCCAGGATGTGATCTGTCTTGATGGATGTTCTGTGAGCACTTGAAAAGAATGTGAATTCAACTGTTGATGGGTGGAATATTCTATAAATGTCATTGTGTTCAGTTTCTCTATATCTTTGCCAGTTTTCTGTCTACTAGTTCTATCAGTTACTGAAAGAGGAATGTTGAGTCTCCAGCTTTAATAATGGATGCCTGTTTCTCATTTTAGTTATGTTAGTTTTTGCTTTATGTATTTCGAAGTTCTGTTAGGTGTATATATATTTTAGATTGCTTTTCCTTCTTTGTGAATTGACCCTTTTGTCATGTAATGTCCTCGTTTATCCTTGGTGATTTTCTTTTGCTTTGAATATAGACATTCCATCCTTTTTTGATGAACATTTGCATGATATATCTTTTTTCCATTCTTTTTTATGCTTTTAGAAGGGTAAAAGTTTCTTGTGTACATCATAGGCTTGGATTGTGTGTGTATGTTTAAATTCTTTCGGACAAGCTGTCACATTTAGGTCATTTATTCAGTGTAATTGATATTTTGGTTTAAATATTCCATTTTATTATTTATCCTCTTTTTTCATTTGTTTTTCTTTTATGCTTTTTTGGTTATTTGACTTTATTTTGTTTTAATTTATCAGTTTTTTTACTTGTTTTTTTATTTTTAGTTACTCGTGGGATTACAATATATATACTTTCCACAGTCTATTTAGAATCTATTTAGTATTTTACCATTTTGAATGGAATGTACAAATCTTTCCATCACATTGTGCTCTCCCCTCTTTTAAGGTACAGTTGACTAATTGACTACATCTATATACATTGAAAACCCTGTCAGACAAAGTAATGACTTTTACTTTCAGTTGTCAAATATATATATATATTTGTGTGTGTGTGTGTGTGTGTGTGGAGGGCAGTGTCACTGGCCCTCATATGTGGGATTCGAACCGGGGCCCTCTGGCGTCCCAAGCCAGCTCTTAACCATCATGCCACTCGGCCTGCCCTGTCAACTATATTTTAAAGGACTGAGATGAAGGATCATCGTTGTTTGCCCAGATATTTACAATTTCTATTGTTCTTCCCTCATTCCTGCTATTCTGAGTTTACTTCTGAAATCATTTATTTTCTGTTTGATGAACTTCCTCTTGCAGTTCTTTTTTTAAAAAGATTTTTATTGGGGATTGGGGGATGGGAACAGTGCTGGGGAATTGGGGGAAGGGGAACAGACAAGTTGCTGTCATTTTGTTCTTCAGCCTAGTTGTGGAGGATGCCGCTTTACTTCCTTGTTAAGTAACATGCTTTTCACTAGTTGCTTTCAAGATTTTTCTTTCTTAGTTTTTCAACAGCTTATTGAGTCTGGCTGTGAATTTTTAACCTATTTTTTTGTAGTTTCCCCTGCCCAGAAATAATATCTGCCCTATTAAAAGCCATTAGTGTCAACCAGGAGTCTGTAAACTAAGGCCTGCCACCACCTTTGTGGCTCTCAGATCATCTGCTGATTTTGTAACTAAAGTGTTATGGGAACATGCTCACACCCATTTATTTACATATTGTCTATGGCTACTTTGTGGTACAGTAGCAGAGTTGAGTTATTGTGAGAGAGACCATGTGTGCCTTAAAGTTTAAAACATTTACTCTCTGACCCTTTTACAAGAGGTTTGCTGATATCTGGTGTAGATGGGAGGGCATTTGAGTTTTTTCTTCACTGAAATGTCCTCTTGAAACAAAATTTTTTTACTTGTAGGTTTAAAAGTCTTTATAAATATCTATATAAAATTGTAACATGGTACAGTATACGGTATAGGGTTTGTGCAGGAATGCTTCCCCCTACATAAAACCCAAAATAAGTTTTAGCCCACTTTTCTTGAAGACATAACACTAGTTGAGCGTAACGTCTTTCTTTGGGAAATTCATTTTTCAGACATTGTAAACTCATGAGGTAAGAAAAATAAGTTTTTGTTAAATAACTGGTTTATGCCAATTTTTTTTAAGATAGGTATTTAATTTTTTAAAGATAGGCATGGGAGATTTAAATAGGTTGTAAGTTTGTTAATGTTTGTAACATTAAAATTTACTGTGTTGAATAGTAATGCTATTAAAACTATGAACCAAGGCGATGTAAATAAAAGTATAACTTAAGATAACATATTGTATAAGAGTTTGAAAAGATATTTTCTTAACTGAGTGACACAATCAGGCTCCAAAATAGGTTTCTTGGTTTCTTCATCTTTTTTATGGACCTTTATGTGCTTAAAATTGTTACTCTTATAAACTAAAAATAAATGTTGAAATTTACCTCTCATTGTGAAACTTGTTTTTTGCTTTACAAGCAGCCGATTCTGGGTCAAACTTAAGCACACATGGATTTGACTTTTAGCTGAAATAAGAATTTCTGTCTTTGGTCTTCTTGCTTGTTAAAGAAGAAAAGTTTTGGTCAAACATGTAAGAAGGTAGATTGTTTCACAAAATATTCTTTGTTCATTGCAGGATATTTTTCCTTCACAGAAATTCAGGACTTGTCTAGGGGCAGATCAGTAAAATCTCATCTTGAGTGTTACTATCAGACTACTTTAACAAAGCTCTATCCCTCTATCCCTTTTAAAGCGCTCAGGCTGAGTACGATTCAGAGAAAAGGTTGGTAGTGGGTTGAATAATCTTCCCTCAAAATTCACATCCACAGAGAACCTCAGAATGTGACCTTATTTGGAAATATGGTCTTTGCAGATGTAATTAGTTAAGATGAGATCATACAAGCAGGAAGAGCTTTGGAGGGAATATGGCTGTTACCAGCCTACTGTCTTCCCCACTGTGTAGTACAGCACTTACTGCTTAGGAATGGGCTTTCTTGGGTCAAAAACTGAGAATGAACTCATCTGAATGAACATGGTCCTATTGCATGTTGCTATATGGATGGGCCTGAAAGACCCCTGAAGAAATTGCCAACAAGACTGGTCACTGTGCATTTCTTTCAGTGCTAATGCTGCATAGTGTAAGAAATTAAAAAACTAGTGATGACTTTTTACAGTTATGATCTCTTGAGGAATCTCTGCAGATGTTACAAGGAATCCTGGAATTGCATGGAAACCCAGTTGAAGACTTTGGTGTACATTCTCACGTTTTATACCTCTCTGGGAAAATTTTGACAAAATTATGATTTTTATGGTTTGTTACCTAATTACACATCCCTAAAACAATAACGCAGACTTTGTAGTTTGTTTTTTAAAAAATTATAGTTATGGGGCACAGACACATATGGGAAATCTGTGCTTTCAACCTAATTTTGCTGTGAACCTAAAACTGCTCTTTTAACAAAAAGAATAGTCTGTTTTTTAAAAAAAATATTGTTAATGAGCTTTGAAAACTATCTTTGTAAGTTCTTATATAATTTTACTCTAAGTTCCTATAATTTGCATTGTTTCCTGTGATTTCTACCTAGAGATCATAGGTGCTAGGTATATATTCTTATTTTATGGTATTACAGAGATTATTTTCCTGTATACTAATACATTTTGAAACACCAAATCTGAGACTGAACTATAAATGGCATGAATTTTTTATTTGTTTTATATAGATAATGAATTAGCTCCTAATCAGCTTTGTAATGCCTCCAATCTGTTTATTAGAGCACAAGGGAGCTATGATAATCTGGGATTAAGAAAGCCAACCCTAATATTCATTGATTATAACATGTTTTATAGTTGTTCTGGAGTTTGATGTATAGGACGCTGATTTATTTTCATGTTTGTGCTTTTGTATTATTAAGCAATAACAGTACTAATAACAAGATGTTCTATAGAGTTGTGGTAGGAATTTAGAATGAGTTATACTAGTAGCAGGATTGCTTGCCTACAGAGAAGTTTCTTTTTTTTTTAAGATTTTATCATGGAGTTGGGGGAGGGGAACAGCCAAGTTGTTGTCCATCAATCTTAGTTGTGGAGGGTGCAGCTAGCTGAGCTCCCCAGTCTATTCACCATCTGGCTGCCCATCAGTCTCTCATGGCCGCTCAGCTCAAGGTACTTTGTTCAGTCTCAGTTGTGGGTAGGCGTAGCTCACCATCCCATGTGGGAGTCCAACCGGCAACCTTGTTAGGAGCATGTGCTCTCACCAGCTGAGCCATCCTGCCACCAGTTGACAACTCAGAGGCAGCTCAGTTCTGGCGCAGCTCACTGGCCCATGTGGGAATCGAACTGGTGACCCTGTTGGTCAGTGCTTGCTCTCTTGACCAACTGAGCCACTCGGCTGGCCCCCTTAAAGCTTTTTTATAGACTGAATTTGTGGCAGAAACACTGAACATTAATCTCTTTATATACTTCCTTATACATTTAAATGTAGAGTCTGATGTTACCTTTTTCAAACTTTTTTTTGGAGTTATATTTAAAGGTTGTGCCTATCTAGTATTGTCTTTTGTAAGAGTTCTTGAAATTCTACTCGAACTTATTCTGAGAAATTTTATGGTTAGTGTATTCACTGACTGTCCATTTGTGTTCTGACATTGACTCAGTAGAAACTTAAGGGAAACATTGATCTTCAGTGTTAATTGACTGTTCTTTAGTGGTAGTTGAACCTAGGCTTTACTGGTTCTCTTAACTTAGATTATAAACATTTTGCATAATTTTATCTCAGGTATAAAAGCCCTCAAGAACTTTTGAGGTAACTACCTAGAAATTATCCATGCAGACTTTATGCTTATTGAGTTTTGCAAAAAAAAAAAAAAAAAAACCAAAAAAAACCAACAAACCAAAAATATTGAATATTTTAAAATTTTGTTCTGAACACTTTAATTTTGAATGAGTATAGTACAAAGA
>NW_017731557.1:630686-638115 GCF_001890085.2 Hipposideros armiger
GCTTCACTGGCCCATGTTGGTATTATCATTGCGCTCTTCCCGGGTGAGGTAGATTGGTCACTGGCATTGGACGGCCGCTCATGGCGGCTCACGGCTGCTCACAGCGGCTGCCAGCTGCTCACACTGGCTGCCGGCCACTCACGGTAGTTGATGGCAGCCCACTGCAGCCCCACTGCAGCCTACGCCGTCACCTGCGATTCACAGCAGCCCAGCTCCAGGTTGAGCTGTTGTTCACCATCTTAGCTGTAGAGGGCGCAGCGTCACTGGCCCACGTGGGATCCGAACCGGCAGCCCTGCTGCTCAGAGCTCCCGTCCCAAGCCAACTCTTAACCAACGAGCCACTCGGCCGGCCCGACCACAACTTTATTTAAATACTTGTCTTTCCTGTGCACAGTTAATTGATGCTTGTTGAAGTGGTATTTAAGTGTGAACGATACAGCTTAAACCACTGTAACAGCGACCCCAAAATACAAGGGCTTAAACGATAGTTTCTTTCTAGTAACAGGGTTAAGTGTACGGGCAACTTTGCTTACCTCAATACTTGTTTTCCATTTTGTGAGTCCAAGACAGCTCCTACAAGTCTCACTATTTCCCAGTCATAAGGAAAGGGAGGGCAAAAGGCCAGGGCTGCACAGTATGTCGTGACGCTCCCGCCCTCCCTTTTCTTTCTCCCTTTTCTGTGTTTCTGTCTCTCTCTCCCTCCTCTCTGTCTCTCTGTGTCTGTCTCACCTTCATTCCTTCTTGTTCTCTTTCACAAACTCGCTTACAAATGTCCTTTTCATATTCACCCCATTGACCAGAAATGAGTCACGTGGCCACATCAGGCTAGAAGATTGGGAAAGATGTGGTTTATTTAAGTATTAAGAAAAGGGAAGGAATAAATATTAGTGGACAGCCAGCAATCTTTGCTATGTATAATGTCTCGTAACAATCCTAATTTGAAATTTTAGCTATATTTATTTTTCTGTAGTGTTACATATTCATTACTTAATTTGTATTGTATCCTAACTTAAACTTTTTTGTGTTCATTGATGTTCATACCATGTAATTTGAAAGTACATTAAAAAATTTGTTTTGGACTTTAAATCATCTTAAATAGAATATAAAAATTATAATGTGCTTCCTAAAATAGTGAGATATTATTTCTGCCATCATACAAGCTGTTGATTATTAATTTTACATTCGGACATTGATATGGCTAGTTGATAAAAGCAATATAATATATTTCCTATTTTTAGGACATGAAAAGTGTCATTGTGCAATGTACGTGTTTTTATTCTCTCTGGAAGTTTTTTTTAAAAAGGATACCAACATATATCCACTTAGATTTCACATTTAGTGTCATCATAGCATGTATTATATATTAATATTGAAAGCATGTGGCTGGAAATTTGAGTCCTGTAAACAGAGTAGCCATCTTTTTGTCATTAGAATATCTGGATCTGGGGGGCATGTATAAAATCTTTGGACAGAGAATTAATGAATTCTACTTGTTTCGAACATTTCCCCTCCTAATTTAATGGATTTCGATTAGGTGATGTATTAATAACGCCAATATCTTAATGAAGGATCTATATTATATTTACACTGAAAGATGATATCAAACTGTTCAGGTTTTAAAAAAAAACAACAAAATCACAGTAAAATATTTGAACATTTGTATGAAATAGCCCTCAAGTCAGTATTTTTCCTACTGCACTGACTGAAATGCTAGATATTTAGCTGGCTTCTACCACCTCCCCAATTTTGCTGGCTCTTAACATCTGTTGCTGGCTTTTTCGCTTTTTACCTAAATAATTACAACTCTGTTGTTCACGTAATGTTGTTTGTAGGCCTTCCGACATCCCAGGCATCCTTTACTGCACCACATTAGTTTGTCACTGTCCTAAAGTACAGGGTACTAGGTTTGGTTGGGTCAGTGCGAATGTATTCTCCATGTATTGACTATATTGATTAAAGTAGTTCATATTGAACATATAGGTAACAATGCAAAGCGCTTTTTATATTATCTGCTGACTTAGTGAATGTCCCCTCTTATGGCTTTGTGTAGTTTATTTAAAGCTCTTTGAAGGACTTTACATTTATCTTTGAATTTTCCCTGTATCATTTTTGTTCATTGTTTCAGCTTGTCCAGTTTTTTGTATCTTGCTTTGGTTCATAATAGTTTTCGTGTATTAAAACTTGACTATGTGGTAATACACTAAATACATTCTTTTATATCATTTAATTTTGTAATAGCCCTTCAAATCATTATTTGATTAAGTTTATTAAAGTAAATGTAGGTAAGCTTTAGTATAGTACCTGTCAGAATCATTACAAATTAAAATATTTCAATAGGGATCTGAATTTATCATTTTTATTGTGTTAATTTTCTGTGATCATCTTTTTCATTTAGGCACAACAGCTCTTATCAGCATGTTTAGAAAAGGTAGATATTTCTAGTACGGAGGGTTATGATTTGTTCATCACACAGCTTAAAGATGGTTTAAAAAATACATCTCATGAGACTGCAGCAAACCACAAAGTTGCTAAGGTAAGAAGTTAAAAAAGTTACCTTGTTTGGGGTTATAATAGAAAATACCCCTCCATACTTTTGCCTTTCTCTGTCCTCCCCCTCACTCCTATCCCTTTTGGAAATATTCCAAATCTGGATTTTTCTCTCTTTTAAAAAAACAAAATGTACTTATAAGTTATCTCAATGTTGAAACTATTTTTACTGAAGTTTAACTTCAGTTTGTGGGAACTATTTTGCTTACTTTGTTCCTAAATCTTCTATGCATGATGACCCTGTATTGGTCGAGAGACTGATGAAAGAGACTTTCTTGTCAGGTTTTAAGTTTCCATGAGAAATGGAATATGTCTTTGGAAATGGGCCATTTTAGGCTTTGAAATTAAAAAAATTTTTTTTTGCTTGACTAGGATGTCTGTGGGAGATGGTGCTTTGAATTAAATACTTGGCTATATTTAATTAATTTCTTCCGCGTTTTTCTTCTAAGATCTTTTCTAAGTTAAAATTGTAATACATATAAAATTTCTATGTCAGAGGATGTAAAGTAGAAAAGGTAAAAACTATTTTCCTAAAAATAACTTTTACATTTATAAATGTTTTTTTTCTCAAGTACAATTGTAATTATACTAAAATACTGTGATATACTGTCTTAATCTGTTCTGGTTGCTATAACAGAGTACCGGTAACTGGATAGCTTATAAACAATAGAAATTTATTGCTCACAGTTGTGGAGGCAGGGAAACCCAAGATCAAGGTGTCAGCATGATTGCTTTCTGGTGAAGTTGTTCTTCCTGGTTATACCTGGCGCCTTTTTGCTATGTCCTCACATGGTGGAAAAGGGCAAGGGATCTCTCCTAAGTCTTTTTAATAAAGACACTAATTCCATTTATGAGGGCTCTACCCTCATGACTTAAGTATCTCCCAAAGCCCCTACCTACTAATGCCATCATCTTTGGGGGTTAGGGTTTCAACACATGGATTTTGGGGGGACACAAACATTCAGATTACAGCATATACCTTGTTTTCACTTAATGTATTTTTTTTAAAGATTTTTATTGGGGAATTGGGGGATGGGAACAGCGCTGGGGAATCGGGGGAAGGGGAACAGACAAGTTGCTGTCCTTTTGTTCTTCAGTCTACCTGTGGAGAACGTTGCTTCACTGGTCCAAGTTGGCACCATCATTGAGCTCTTCCCGGGTGAGGCAGATCAGTTGCCGGCTTCTGGACGGCCACTCATGGCAGCTGCTGGCCGCTCACGCTGGCTGCTGGCTACACACGGTAGCCCATGGCAACTTACTTGCCGTTGCTGGCAACTCAAGGCAGCCCAGCTCCAGGTTGAGCTGTTGTTCAGCATCTTAGGTGTAGAGGGCAGTGTCACTGGCCCTCATATGTGGGATCTGAACTGGGGCCTTCTGGCATCCCAAGCGAGTTCTTAACCAACGCGCCACTCGGCCGGCCCTCACTTAATGTATTTTGAGTATCTTTTCATATTACTTCTCATAGATCATCTGTGTTTTTTCTGATAATTATATTGAATTTTATTCTATAAATTTACGATGATTTTTATTAACCCTTATTCTATTGATGGGACATTTTATTTAGTAAAACAGAAACCATATGCTGCACTCCCAACAGAGAATTTATTGTAAGGAATTGATTTAACATGTATTTGAGAACTAAAAACGTAAAGAGGAAACACTGAGATGATGCACAGATAATAGCTACAGGATGTGACTCTCACCTCCGTCTGCAGAAACAAGAGGTTAGGTTTTATCAGACCCTACAAACTTAGAGAGTAGGCCCATGGGTCTGGGACTCAGATTTCAGAGGAGGAGCTGCTGCCTAGCTGGTACCTAAGGAGCTTAGAGCTTGTGGAAGTGAGACTCACAACTCTGAAGAGCCTGCTGCTTGGCTGATGGTAGTACATCTGAGGGAGCTCTATGAGACTAATTCTGAGACTGCTAAGAAAACAACAAAAAAACTGCTGGAAGAATCAGCTGCTGCCACCAGGTCTTTTGCTGAAACAATGTTGGCAGCAATGACAAGTAATAGCTAGGAGCTAGTTTTTCTCCCCTCATCATGCTTTCCAGTTTCCATTCTGCGTTTCTTTTGTCAGAACCCAACAGCCAGGAAACTGGTTGGCAAAGAAGAAATATAGTTTGTAGAGTCCCAGCCTCAACACGACACTGAAGAGAAATAGAGGGTAGGTTTGGAGATCAGAGACAATAGTTTAGTGACTGGCACATTCCACCCCTTTGCCTACTCAGCATCTCCATACTTATTCTCTATATGTATGTGAACTTTCATACAACAAAAATATGCTTTTACTTAATAAGAGGCACTGTTTCTCTTTACAAAGGAAGACTCTCTCCCCATCCCCACGAAGGAGATGGAGAGAGACAAGTTGCATAAACATTTGTCTCACGGATAGGTATTAATTCCTAGTAGGGACTACTAAGAAGTTCCAACAAATATTTTATCCATCCCTAGGTAATATTAACTAGTCCTGAAATTTAGTTATGTTTCAGCTGTTTAGCTAAAAGAACGTCGCTATCTAAAGACTAAATTAACTATAACCAAAATTCTTGCATAAAATAAGTCTATATATCTGTCTGTATCTATCTAAACGTTTATCCATCCATCCATCATTTACGTAATAAGGGAAGAAAATATGCATAGCTGCTCTATCCCTCAATTCTATAATGGTCAAGAGGATATGCTTGATATTTATATCCTTCTTCTACCTATTCCATATTCCGTTTGTCCTCAGCCAGCACCTCGACTTGTCAGGTGTCTTTACATGGTGGAGTGACCCAAGTCTTCACTCTCGCAGGATCCAGATCGTCAGTGGTGCTGTGTTTAAGTTGTTGTAATCATCCATTCACTTTTACTGTTGGACATAGAAGGACTTAGAGGCACTCTGGAGAATCTCCTGGATTCCAATTAAGTTCTCCTTGCCCATTTCATTTAGCATCAGTCTATTTTCCCTTATCAGTTTTAATCGTAACAACTAGTAGAATAACCTCCTTTGCCTGATGCTGCATAGCATTGTCAACACATAACTCTGGAACCATTGTTATACCCTGGTGGAACATTCCTTCCTTGGGACATTAGATTTCCAGAGCATAAAGCTTAAAGTTTGTGAATGGGTTGGTAAGTATAATAGTGACCCTGCTGGGAGAAACTGTCATGTATTTTTGGTTGATTGAAAACATGTATATAATTCTATAAGGTACAACTCTAAGCATTCAGGCACTTCTCCCAGTTAGTGAATATGAGTCTTTAATAGGGCATTACCCTTTTTTTTTTTGGTCAGGCCAGCTCCTTCTGAATGATACCACTGTTGGACCAATCAATTTCATGGGCAAGAGCCCAGTGTTGTATTTTTTTTTTCTTTGAAGTGGTTTCTTGGTCAGAAGCAAAGAGTTGTGTGGAAAACCATGATGGTGCATAAGCCATTCTGTTAGTCCACAGGCAGTGATGTAATATGGCAGAAGCATTGTGGGTAAACAGGTAAATGCATATCCAGAATACATATCTATTACGGTGAAGACAAATTGCTGCCTAGTTCCTGACTGAAGGAATTCAGTATAATCAGCCTATAATCAGATAGCTGGCTCTTCTTCCTGGAAAATGGTGTCATATTGGTGGCTCAGCTTTGATATATGCTATTGGCAGGTTAGGTAATCAGCAAGAGCTGTCTCCTGGTTAGTCTTGGTGAGGGGAATTTCATGTTCGGCTTGTACATACCTTCCATCTCTCTTGCCATTCCATTTTGCGTATAGGCGCAGTGAACAAGCACTGGAATGGCTGTGGAGAGAGGGTGAGTGACATTCATAGTGTGTGTAATTTGTCCATTTCCTCTGGAATGGATTGCCTTTTGATGAGCATTCATGTATCTCACAAATATTTTCACACTCCGATTTTATTTTGAGAGGTCTATCCATAGACCTTTACCCTTGACTTTCTTGTTCACAGTCTTCCAGTCCTGATCTTCCCAAGTGCCTGACTATCCAGTCAGAACATTAGCTACTGTCCATTAATCAGTGAGGATCTTTACTTCTGACCAACTCTCAATCCAGACAAAGAGAACAGCCAAATGTACTGGTTGAACTTCTGCCCACTGAGAAGATTTACCTTCACTATTGTCCTGCCTGGGGCTGTGATGCTGCTGCCATCCATGTTGGGGTGGTACTAGCATAATGTGCAGAACCATCTGTAAATCAGAGCCAAAGGTTTTCTTCCTCAATTATCACATCATAAGGAGTTCAGTGTGAAAGGAGAAGGTGGCATTTTGACAAGAATAGGTGTTGTTGAAGTCTGAGCTAGTTGCTTATTCAACTTGCTTTTGGGCTTTTATAAACCACTTGATGAAGGATACTTGTATCTTGTGCCCAATATTATGGTTTGGTGTGTCAGATGACACCTAGTTCGTGATGGGTAGGTTAGCTCTGATTGCATAAACATTTGTCTCAATGGATAGGCATTAATTTCTACTAGGGACTACTAAGAAGCCAGGAGCTTCTTACTGATTCTCTGTGGCTTGCATGTGTCTTACTAAGGCATTTAGTTCTTTGCTGCTTCCTCTCATGGACCAACTAGTATGATGTTAATCAATGTAGTGGACCAATTTGATGATCTGCAGGATGTTAGATTGATCAGGGTTTCTACAGAACTAGATCGTGTTAAAGAGCATGCGGTAACACTGAAGATTTATTGTTATGGCCAGAGAAAAGCAGTCTACTTTTGAATGGTTCTTAAAAATTAGTTGAGAGAAAGTAGTATTTGACAATTTGCCTGCCAGATATCAAGGGATTTGTTGATCTCCTTTAGTAAGGACACCTCATCTGGAACAGTAGCTGCAATTCAAGTCACCACTTGGTAGTTTACAATCCACACTCATTCTTTTTTTTTTTTTTT